>NW_027114676.1:607661-617331 GCF_000696795.3 Halyomorpha halys | reverse complement strand
AAGGCTTAGTGGAGCCCCAAAGCTCAACTCCATATGTCCAGATTGGCCTAATAATTGTCATTTATATCAGTCTTTTGTAATGAATTGGAAGTTTGGACCGTTTGTCTCTTAAGTGCTGTAATAGTCGAAATCGACGTGCAGTTTCCTGTCTCTTCAGTCTTGTATGAGGATTGCAGGTTAGTCATTTGTCCAGATGTAGTTTAAGGTAGGGGATCTGTTCTACAGAGGTAAGGCCAAGATTATTAAAGTATACTGTAGGGCAGTCAGTAGGGTTACGACGTAGGATAAAGGTAATTTCATGGGATTTGTTGGAATTTATTTTAATCCTCCAATTACGACACCATTCTTCGAGGGCTGTGATATGGGTTATCAAAATTAAATTTAGAATAGTGATTCTTTTGTCTGTCACAGAGGTTGGATTATGGATTGATTTGATGCGTCTATCTGCCTGAATTTATTTTTTTTTTACTTATTTTTAGAATAGCTCTGCGATCAACGACACTTCCACATATTCCACTATTATTACCACAAATCAATTGAAGTACAAGTGACGTTTCACTACGGCCTGAATTAAACAACCCAATACTCGTATATACTCAACTGTCGTAAAGAGGCTCTGTTGAAGAAATTGCATTATCATTGGGGAATGACAGCGACTGTTGCCCACTATCGTATTAAATAAACATTGGCCAGAGTGAAAACGTGGGGTGAATCTCCGCCCTTAATTTTCCATTCTATTGCCCTTTTTGTAGGTACTCTTTCTCTCTCGTTTTTTTTCCTCCCCAGGACGACCGTCCCTCCTCCAAGTTCCATCCCCTATTGACCACGGAATGCCGACCGATGCCTTTTATTCCAGTTGTATCTTCCCGAGATGGCCATTTTTTTTTTCCTAAAAAAGGAAATTGCCCTTTTGTTTTAGGTTACCGCGGTGGCCCAATCTAGAGAGAGTACAATGGGAGATATTTCACAGTTTTCATCCCCTCAACGCCCGGGTATTATTGTAACTCTTATCTCAGAATTACCTCTCAAACCGATTTCGAATATAGACAATGAATTTATTTCCATAAAATTTGCCTTAACAATGTTGTTGTTTTTTTTATCCCTTTTGTGAGAATAATTTGATTTTATAAGTTTGAGATTAGGAGGTTTCGTATCATACTTAATAACATAACATTTTAGGTATTTAATATCACTTAATGGCCTTAATTAAGTTTTTATAGTTCAAAAAAGAACATAATGTAATTTAAAAATTAACAAAAAATCGATATTGATTAAGATTGTAATTTTACCTATGCAATATTAAAATTACAAATATAATATTTATTACAATAAATACAATATGGCTGAAAATTTACATGGTTGATTTTGTTGTATTTTTATATAAATCCTCAGGGCAACAGCAACTCTGATGAATTCCTAAAGTGTTTTATATGAAATGTGATAATTAAGACGAGCAAGGGGAAGCCGCAAATGCAAGGGGAATGCGCAAACCAGTTTCTCAAAATATTACAAAAAAAAATGTAAAAGCAAATTTATAGTGCATTCTAACATTTACTTTTCACTGTTTTACTTATTTTTCTTCAGATTTAACCTCTCTAAGAATAATTGTGCCATTTTAATTTATGTTTTTTGAAAAAAAAAGAAAAAAAGAAGGGTGTCGAAAAAAAATTTTTAGTATCGCTACCAAAATACAACTTACAATAACTTTCGATCATATAACAGAAATAATTAAATATTTTAAAATTATCTCATATAAATTATTATGAAGAGTGCTTTTCAATTGCCCCCTTACTGGAAAGTAATATATGAGTAAAGTATAGTGTATTAGCTAAAGGATATAAATACTGAGAAATTAATATTAACAGTTAATATTTCAACGATGGGAGTTTTCTGTTTATACAGGATGGAACAAATAAAGCCTCTTTACTTATTGGTGTTGAAATATCGAAGATATTAATACTAACAGAGGATATTTCAGATAATTCGTATTTCAATGAATTTCCCTAACACTTCACACAAAAGAAATATAATCCGAAGAAATCTTTGAGATCCCGTAGAGCAAAGAGAGATGTGTGAGGTGGAATACTTGTTAAGAGAGGGACCTAAGCCCAGATTCCTTTATCTCCTCCCTCAGCCCTTATGGCGTCAGCTCTGAGGATTACAGCCGATATCTCGCCTAAGGGTTTCTTAAACGAGTAAGGAGGAGGTTTATACTATTGGGGTTCCTTATTCAGGATTTTTAAGTTTGTTTTATATTGTTAAAAAAATAATAATAATGAGACTTCGTTATATTTATCAGTATACTTAATTTATAATATAGTATCCTGCCTTAGCTAAGATTTGACGTCGTATCTAACATTATTTTCATGTCTATTTTTTAGAGTTCTGAGCAGTCCCCATGAAAACCCTTTCCATATTTTTACTTTCAATTACATTTATGGAATATATAGTCAGGACGTGCAAAATTTAGAATTCGAGTTTTAGACGGAAATACACGATTGAAGGTCCCCTGAGTCCAAATGGTGTGTGTAGACAGTCTACTAGATCAAAAATGGAAAGGCATTTAAAACTTAAATTACAAATTTAAGGGGTATATATGCCTCGGGTGTGCCAAAAGTTCCACTTTATAGAGTCAATTTTTCGTCTTCATTATTTTTGTTAAAAAGTCGTATTCTTGCCAGCAACAAAATCGATATTTGGTATTTTCATCTCGAGAATTCCTAAAATACGAATTTATATAGTAGGTGAGATTTTTTTTTCTAATAACACAAAATTATTCAACTCACCCTTAACACCGTTCCGAAATCAACATTTTTTTCAAGCAAAAATAGTGACAATATATCATTACGGGATATGATTTCTGGAGTGTCAATCGAAATTTCTGAATAAATAGATCCAAATTAAATCAATTCTATTTGGTCATATTTTAGACAAAATTACCTCACCTTCAAACTATTAGATTCATTATAAAATAATAATTATTTCTTTTATACTTTTCAAAAAATTTAATATAAATTATAGGCAACAAAAAGTATGCAATATGAAATAATACAAGTATTCAACCACGATTTGTAATAGTTTTTATACTGAAATTTGGGATTCTGTATTTAAAAATTGTGTTATTTAGATTTTTTAATATTATTCAATATGGGATATCTATATATAAATTTATTAAAAACCTTTGTCTTCGTTGCCATTAATTTTACAGTTTGTACGGGTTGGCTCAAACATAGGCACGCCTCAGCGAATAGCTATGATAAAAAATCTTCATATTACATCTAATTTATATCATGGAATTAGTTAAGCTTATATATTTTTTATGTTATATATGTATTATGAATTTTTTTCATATAAACGGATATTGTTAAACATAATTGTTTATTCCAGCCATTCACTGAAAATATTACTTTTTTAAAAAAGCTGTAACCAGCTGAAAGCGTAACTATAGAAGATTTTTTTTTTTTTTTTTTAATTTTATTTATTCGGTTTACAACATTTACAAAAAAGATATAAAACATTATGTAGATAGGTATGCCGTGTAATAAAAACAGTATGACAATTCTAAAGGTTTTGATTTTCCAAAAATAATAAATCACACATGAGACCAATAAACTCATACATATATGTATATATTTTTTCCTTTACGATTTTACTATTGGTATGTTCCTTATGCTTATATTTTTTACTAATTAATTTGTTGACTTAAATTTTTCTCATCTGATCGCTCAGTCTTATTTCCTTAGATAACTTTTAATTCAATAATTATTGTTTTTTATTTTAATTATTCTTCTATATTTACTTTTTTTTCGTTTTGCCTATTAGAATTCCGTTACAAAGCTTCCAAAGTATCCAAAAATATTACCTAGTCCGAATTCCTCACGTTCCAGAGATATCCTCGTTGATATGTACCACCTTTGCATTCCCACCAGAAAATTGAACTGCTGCCAAATTCTTCCGCTGATAAGACCCTTACCCCTCTTCAGTCCATTTGTTTAAAGGTAATTTATCGGAATCCATACACTTTTATCTTCACTGTTTTAATTCGCGGTGCTTAAGGATTTAGGTAATCCTAGGATTTGGATAAGGCAATAGACATCTTTAAGTATGCCATCAGGGATTCTCTCATTGTTTTATTTCTTTCACTATTTTTAAAAGGTAGTGTTTCTTTGGTTATTTATATTTTTGAATCTTTATTCATAAATGTCAATTGTATCGATCAATGAATTTTCAAAAAAAAAAAAATAGAGAACATGTTTCACGCTTGCGATGTTCAACTTTAATCCATATCACAAGTCTTTAGTTTGCCTCTCTCATCTTTCTTATTTTTAAAATTTTATCAATCATGATAAGGCACCAGTGCTGTTGTCAGATTTTCTCAGAAATCTAACCTGTACTTTTTGGCTCGTTTTCAGGTTCAAACTACACACACATTGTAAAGACCACATCAACCCAGAAGCACTTCAAATAATATACTAATTTTTTCTTATAAATCTTTACAATTTCTTGAGACTGGTTATCTCTGTTTATATAAATAAATTTTATCCAATTTCAGTGTCAAAACAATTTATATTTCCTAAGTCCGACGTTTCGGCCAATTCGACCATCCTCAAGGACACCCTTAGTACAATTTTAGAACCGCATCATTTTTTTAAAAACTTTATGCAGGCTATTCTGCCTAGGTCATTAATTTCATTCCACAATTACCCCCTCAATTCTTCACAGTAAATTAAAAAATTAAAACTTTCACAGTCAACTTTCTCTATTATAATTTAATCACATGTGATCAATCTATCTGTGATTTATCACAGAACAAACATTGTTGTGATAATTACTAATTAAGAAGGTTGATTGTGATTGAAAATTTTAATTTTAATATGAAGAATTAACAATATAGGATAGTTAGTTGTATTGAATTAATGACTGAAAAAAGTTGATGTGGTTCTAAAATTGTATTAAGATTGTCCTTGTAGATGGCCGAACCGTCGGACTTTTAAAGAAATATAAATTGTTTTGAGACTGAAATTGAATAAACTTTATTTATTTAAACAAAAACATTTTTTTAATTAGATAAAATTCTTTTTTACCGGTTAGTTTTCTGGTTTTCTCAAGCGATATAATTGTTTAAAACTATATAATCTATCTTGTTTGACTTTTTTTATTTTCTTTACATTACATTCTGTTTTAATTTCATGCTTTAGAAAGAAATGAGCATGCCTTAAATAAATATATCTATTTGAAGATTGAATAATTATCTTTTTAGAATATTTTTGTAAATTTTAGCCATGATTAAAACCTTTTTTTGTTTGTCAAATTCATATTTTTGTGTAATTTAAACTCATAGTCCGAAAAAAATTGAAATAAAAATATTTAAGGCATTAAAGCGTTAAATAATATGAACTAGCAGAAAAATATAATTCTTGCAAATCTAGCCGTTTCGGAATTACGTCGATTCACCCTTTTAACTGATATGCTAAATTTGATATGGGCTCTGATATGATGATCAAAGAATTAATTCTGGCAAAGCTGATTTATGAAACAAGAAATTGCTTTTTCGAATCAACTTCATGAATGACTGAAAGCTTTAAACTTCTCAATTATAATTTGATCGGGACTGTTTCGATAAATATAAAAAATCCCAAATATATACAATAATATTTTTCAGTAATAAAATAAGAATATTTTATATATAATCTTTTCACTTTCTTGCGACTGGTTATCATTGTTTAACATCAATTGTATTTGAATTGAAGTCTCAAAACAATCTTTATTTTCTTAAAAGTCCAACGTTTCGGCCAATTCGGCCATCCTCAACAATCCATTGGTGTAATAGTGTTAAATTGATTATAATTAAAAGTTTATTACTAATGAAATAACAGTTACAAGATAATATAGCTAGTGAACTGGGCAGAATAGCCTGCAAAAAAATTTGTAAATAATTTATGTGAGATTAAATTAGTTTTTAGTATTGTCCTTGAGGACGGTATAATTGACCGAAACGCTGGACTTTTAAGAAAATAAATGATGTTTTGAGACTAATTTGGATGCAATTGATTTTATTTAATCGAAAATATTTATTTAAAAAAATTAGCCTACAAATATCTAAAAATATTTTCATATCCTTCAAAAATGCTTATACATTTTTATACTTTATAATCGTATTGTTCATTTAAATCATTTTAAAAATGTATTTATGATTAGTAAGAGGAGAAGTTATTTTATTGATTGTTTTCTTTCTATGCTTTTTGAATTTTATTTTGTATATGATACCATTTCTAGGCCAATTCTCTGAAGATATCTTGATTATGTTCAATTATCAGATTCGATATTTAGGACTCCATCTTGAAAAGAATCTTACTTGGAATCCACATACAAGACTGAAACGACAAGAAACTGCTCGTAGATTCCAATTGCAACAACACCTACTAGACAAACGATCTAACCTTCCCATTCACTATAAAAAATTATTATACACTACGATAATCAGACCAATTTGGACATATGGAATTGAGCTCTGGAGTTCTACCAAACCATCAAATTCCTCCCACATCCAATCCTTCCAATCCAAAATCCTACGTCAAATCCAGCTCCTTATTACGTTACAAATAAACTCATCCACAAAGACCTCAATAACCCATTAGTTGCAGATTTGGGCCAAAATAGATATGAGTCTTTTCATTCCAAACTCCTTACCCATCCTAACCCATTAGTTCTTAATCTCTCATCCTTAACAATCCCTGATAACCCTCCGAGGCGTCTGAAAAGAAGATGGCCACGGGACCTTATTTAAATTAATGCTTGAAGTTCTACCAATGGGTGGTTCCTACCCAAGATTTTCTAGTATAAATGAAATATTCCACATATTTACATTTATTAATGTTTTTGGAGTTCTATCAATGGGTAGATTCTCCACATGTTTTTATCATGTCATAATATCACTTACAGCAAATTTACTTGATGCGTATATATGTATACAGTTGTAAATATCAATAAATAAATTATTAAAAAAAAAACAAAAAACATTTATTATGCTGTATAGATGTAAATTACATTAAATAAATAAATGTTTAAAAATGTTCGATTATGAGAGTGAAGGCTAAATAAATTTTCCAAAACATATTATTATGCTTTTATTAATTATTTTTAATTTATTATAATTTGAAATAAACTCGTAAACAGCAGTTGAACGTCCATCCAATTATCGGCATTATCGAAATTAAAATCATAAAATCGCAGCAAGATAGTACATTACACAAATACAAAGTTTGCTGACAAAGTGCTTATTTTGTAAATTTTAATTTTAAGTAATTTCATTTTATATTTTATGTTGAACAGTTTTATTGCTGTACCGTTGTAGAATAAGCCATAGAGTGATGTTGGCCTTTTAGTTACTTTAATACCAATTCAATGCTCGCATTCCGCCACAGACCATTGGTCGTGCATGATGCTAGCCACAACTGTCGATACCACCCCCAAGGTTCCCTTTGAAGGCTATTATATATAGAGTACATTTAATAGAGCAGATGGGAGGGCCAATCCGAGAAGATCATTTCGTTCCGCACTAATTGCATCCGGATCTCTAACTTAGGGTATTCCACTGAGAGCTTTTAACATTGCAGTCTGTAACATTTATACGATAGTTAGTTCAACTTTATTTAAATTTTTGTTTAGTTTACTTTAAAAAAAAAATATGTAAACATAATTGACAACATTATATTCTATAGGAAACTCTTTTATAATTATGGTGGTGTACGTTCACACTTCTGAAACATTAATTCCTGACGTTTCGAATTGAATTGTTTACTATCAAACATTAGTATCTTTATTTTGGTTTACATTTAGTTATTACTCTCAGGTTCCTTAAATTTTATAACATTATTCAAAAAATGTATAAGTTTATATCATATTTAATGTATGTGATCCTTTTCAAATAATGTTTATAGATATAAAGTTATATATAATGTAACTTTATATTACATAAAGTTATATGTGGGACTAGATAGCTCATTGATATGGCATTGTGCTGCTAACTAATTTCGAATCCGGTTATGGTAGATAATAATTTTCTATTTCACTGTTGCCGTGAGTCAGGCCTGTGGGTTTCACCCAGCTCTATAAAGTGGGTAAAAATCGGGCGGTCGAGTGTTATTCTATCCAAGTCACCTCCTTGCACAACCGTTGGTCTAGTAACAGTACTTCCTTACAAAGTACTACACCGCTAACTGTACATGGATTGTAGCGGTACAGATTTTTATTTTTTTATCTTAATGTAAGTTATATAAATATTTTTATTTTAAATTATATTTTAATATATATTAAAGTTTGATGCTTAACAATATATTCCGTCGTCAGAAATAAATGATGTAGAAATGTGAAGATGTAGATTTTAAGAGCTTCCTATGAAATATTATACTGAATGATTTATAAATAGAAAGATATAAACTGTAAATTTTTAATGAAATGGCTCATTGCATTTCATGACGGGTTGTAAAATTTATTGGAAAAAAAAATTGTACTTAAAACATTTTTATCTCTATTTCAAACTCTAAAGATAGTTCATTTATTATTTTAAAAAAATAAATAAAAATGAAGAATCTCCATTTGCATCCTGTTTCATTTAAACTATGAATGATATGTTTACAAAAATAATTTAGAGAGACATACTATATTTTGCGTTAGTCTGGTTTTCAGTCTCATTAGTTCGATTTGTATATTGTATGATTCAGTCATAATTTATTTTTGAATTTTATAACACTGTTTATTAGTTTGTTTTTATCATTGATAGATTGAGTTGAGTTGATTTTTGGTACATCATAATACTTAAATTCAAAATTGGTTTCGGAAAAACTAAACATCTAAATAGCTAATAAAAAAAAGTTTTGAGCTCGCTGAAGGTAGGACAAACATAAGTAACAAAAAATATCGAAATTTTAATTAAATTGGTTGATATGATAGGGATGAACCACATTAAAAAAATATTTCTCTCTTAGCCATTTCTTCTTCTTTCAATCGCCCCAGCATTTGGTTTATTATTTATTCTAATGGATTTAGTATTTTTAAGAATTAAATATATATTATGATGAATAATCAGTAGTATTTAAAGGACGATCTAAATTTTTAAGGATAAAAAAGGAATTGAATCGGCGAACTATACCTTACTCATGATTACAGAAGAATTTGCTGAAGAAAGCAGTTCTGAGAATAAGGGAGAGGAAACGGTTTGCAAGTCGTTAAGTTGGAATCTCGTATTCAAAGAGTGGTCCGAGGAACGTGGGGTGAGCAAATTAAGAAGGGAGTCTTTTTTGGTTCTAAGGGATCGGAAAAGTACAGCACTGCCTGAGAAGCATTGTTTTCAGAGAGCTGAGTAAAGCAATCTTAACGTGGTATGCAGCTAGAGATATGAAAAGGAGAGATGGGTTGCTACAGATTTCTGGAGATACCGGTGACAATTTTCAGTTCCTAAGCAATACCTGATACTTTTTAGTTCTAAAGGTTTGGAAAATAATAACATAGAATGAGAAGCATTGTTGTAAGAGAAAAGAATAAAGCAATCTTAACGCGGTATGCAGCTGGAGATATAAGGAGAGATGGGTTGTCACAACAGCTGTAGGTACCAGTAACTAGTTGTTTCAGTTCCTAAAAAGTACTTGATATATTATGACGCATATAACAA
>NW_027114676.1:605125-606845 GCF_000696795.3 Halyomorpha halys | reverse complement strand
CCTAGTCTAGAGGAGAAGTGTGGCTAATGCAATAATCTCATGTTTTTAACTGATACTTCTCACCCCACATAACAAGTATCAATCGAATAAGAATTTTCATCTTGCTGTGATAATGAATCATATGTTATATGTTATGATTCAGATTTTTGTAATTATTTATTACAGATTACAGTAATACATCTTACGAATACATATTTAGAGACTATAATCCTTAATGTATGTTTTGGATCCAAAATTGTATTTTCTTCTATATTATTTTTTTACTCCCTTTCTGGATATTTCTGACACGGAAAAAGGAGAGGTTATCCTGGAGGTTTCCAAACTATTTTAACTTGAATTTTCATTCCATTAGGCCGCCAATAAATAAAAGTGAACCCACCCAGGCCGGATTCGAATCGACACATTTGCAGTTTGGAGGTTTCTAAAGTAATGTCTCTTAACATACTCTCCTACAACGGCCTCTTGTACTACAATTGTTCTCACAATAATATTTCTACGTACGCCAACACAATTGCGTATACTAAATACATTTATTTAAAATTGTTTGCTTGATTAGGCTTTCTTCATTATATTTTTCTAGAACATTTAGTTACTTTAATGTTATTATAAATTTATAGTTAATGAGCAAAGGTGTGTTTTGTTCAACTATCAATTTTTATACTAACTACCTGTATTTGATAATACTATTCAAAGGTTATGTAGGTTACACATATAAGGGCCATAGTTTTTCCTCCTTGGCATTCTATTCGTAATGATACACAATAACTTCCGTAAGTGGGACAAGCTAAAAGACATTGAGAGTTATCTTTTTGTTCATGAAAGAGCGAGGATCGTTAATGAAATAGATTCCGCTCCAGTGGAGTTAACAATGGCTGGAAGCGTTTGATCTGACAGAAAGGCTCCAGCAGACCCTGTGATATTAGTGAGTATTTTGGAAATTCGCTAGACTAGGAGCCACTCTTTGACTGAGTCCTATTGTTACTGCCCTAAGGGCCTTTCCAATCAGCCAACCACCCTATTCAGTCCTCGCTCTTATAAAGCAGCCTTCTCATTGCTGGTTCTTAGAATCATTAGGGCGCTTTTGGAAATTATGTCTTAGTTATATTTCTAGAAACGAAAAGCTTTTAATAAAGTCTTTTAAGAAAATCCGTTGTTAGTTATAAAACCCTTTCCTGTGATAAAACTCCATTATTAAGAACTTTTTAAATATTTATTTTATTAAAATTATTATAATATGGATATAGCTTACCATACTTATCCTGCAAGTTGAGAGATAAGTATGCTAAGTAGCGGTCATGGGGGAAGAAGATGATTACTCAAGTTACGTTGGGGATTGTGGTTAGTTCGGATCCTCAATTAACGAGTTTAACTTTTCCCAAAGTTAAAAAAGTTTTCCGACCACTGTGTTCGGGGGAAAATACTGAAACGACTAATTTCGTACTGTTTCCTCTCTGTAATGTTCCTACAAAATGTGATAATTATCCAGAAGTAATGACTTCCTGGAGTAGAAGAAAATTATACTTGGTAAGAAATGATAATGTTACCAGGATTTCTTTGAACCTATAGATTCGCTTTTCTAACTTAGTGCATATTTAAATTTCGTCAACAATTTATTAAACAAAGAAAACACCTTCAAAACATGCTGTTCAGTTTTTTTTTGTTTCCTCCCCCAAATGTTGGGAAGCTTTAGATTCATGGAATGATTGAATAAAAAAAATAA
>NW_027114676.1:595493-604820 GCF_000696795.3 Halyomorpha halys | reverse complement strand
TATATATTATATTAAGTGAGATTTTTTTCCCTGACGTTTTCGCCTATTTTTTAGGCCTTCATCAGGGTTGTCGTCGTGTGGTTTTTCAGATATTACAGGATTCTACTCTAGCAAAAAGTCTACTCGATTTACTGATAGTTTTGTAGGATTTTGTATTTTGGAATGGTGGTTTTGGCATATACTTAAATTTTATTAAAAATGTAGAAGTTTCAGGCATGCAACATGTTTATACCTTGTAGGTAATACCATACAATGATTCAGACAAGGGGGCTTATGTAGTCCTGGAGTGATTTTTTCAGATAAGGAAAATCTTTTGAAAAGATTCTTGATAGAAGAATAATGTAGTAAAATAAGTTTTTGTCGCTATCTAAACAGAAGCAAAAGTGGATGTTTGAATATAATTAGCTTTTTACTAATAAAAACAAGTTTCCAACATGAATGATATGTTTCTAATTAAAACAAAACAAATTAAAACTATTTCATATTATCATAAATAAATGAATATTTATTTAACATTATCATCTAACAGACTTGAATTTTAAGGACAAATTAAAAATCTTACTATAATTTTATACACAAAGGAAAAACATTTATTCAGAAATATTGCAGTTAATTGCATAAACTGAAGGCTAGTTACTACTCTATAGATATATATTTTTTTTATTTCCAAGCCCCGTGGATGTGAGTGTTTGAATTGGGGGGGGAATGATAATTGATGAAATCAAACTTTACTGCAATTGATGCATTTTAATTTTAAGAAGGAGCTGAGGAAAGAGAATACGACGAATATAGATGGGAAATGGTAATGTGTCAGCGTCCGATGGTGGGGTTCACCAGTCGTCTTGTGGGCAATACTAAGTTAGTTGTCCTCAGCCCAATCTAAGACTGCTCATGTATGTTTGCCACTTGTGTGCGCGTTCTGTGGGTCTTGTCTGGAATAGGGGGATAGTGCAGTGTTGGAGGCTGTCAAAGAATTTGATGTATTTCCGTAAGATGAATTCTGTCACTGTTGGCAGTCCAGTATGAATGTGAAGATCAGGAGATGTTAGTGGGTGATTAAGCCTATAAGCTTTGGTCCCAACCAGCTTTATTTTCTTATTGACAATTTAAACAGAAAATCACGAATAAAATTTACATTTGTAATTTTACTTATCTGTGTCAGTGCATGAGGTATATTAAATTTTCATTTTGAGTCTTTACTAAAAAAATTTCACGCCCTCAAAAACTGAATAATTTTACTATAAATTGTGTAAGTTAGCTTACATTTTCAGTTTAATGATGTTTCGAAGCAATCATCTTCTGGAAGTGTAGCTCTCGAAAGCTTCCTCATCCTTAGCATGCCGTGTACTACAACCGGCAGTGACACCAGAGAGATGGATGAGCGGCGGTAAAGACAAAGCACCGACAGACAGACAGACCACTAATGACCGCTGACGCAGCACCCCTCCAGAGTTATCTCTTTAGCAGGGCGTACTGGACGGACCATTATGGGGGTCCGGATGGTGAAGAAAGAGATTGAGACGAGAGGTCTGGACCATGTTCTGATCGGGACATGTTGTAATGTGGTCCACCAGCGTCGCAGGTGTCGCTGCCTGCAATGGTGGTGTGGTACCGGCATTCATTTGTGCGGCTTTACTCGTAAGGGGAGGTAATCTTTCTTCTTGGGATTACTGTCAGCCGGCTCACCCTTCCTAGTATTATTGTTGAATTAATTGAAGATATATCCCTTACTTCCATTAGAAATATTATTAATGCCTTCACGGCCAGTTATATTATCATGACGTACAAAATAACTTTAGAGTTGTTAGGTTAATGCTCTCCTTAAATCAATACATCTGATATGCAAGGTTCGTATTCAGTCACTTTTTAATATATTCCTGTAGAATGTTAGATTTAAACATCAATAGAATAATAATCTATTCTATATCTAATAAAGAGTATTTGTTTGAAGGTTCCGGCTGGCGATCAAGAAAAGTATAAAATAGTAAAAAAAAACTTTTCATTTATATCCAATGTTTCGCCTAAGTTTGCAGGGCTTCATCCGGGCTAAGTAGATGAAGTTTCAGAATGATTCATTTGAAATTATTCCCATTAAACCACAGTAGAACCCACTTCGAGCTCTACGGGCTTTACGAATACCCCGATAGTAAAAATAAAATAAATTTATAAACTGCTAAAAAAAAACCTCAGACCAGTAAGACAAGATTCAAAAAAATAACTTAGTAACTAGTATTAAAACATAACGATAGTTTTCACTATCAAATTTTATCAAGTATCAATTTTTTTTTAAATTATGAATTTAGTTTCACCATATCACTGTTTTCTTCAATAGTAAGGATGTGGTTTGCATCATCAGCGAAATTAATATTTATCAATAAATAAAACAGACTAGTAGATGAAGAGTCTACAAGAAAATTGGTATAATTCAAATATAAAACAAAATATATATAATCTTACAAATACTTAGTTTCCTTAATTTATTTAGGGATTATTATAAATATTCAATATGAATAAATTAAATCTATCAATGCGTGAAAAGGTTGATAAGAATGAACAACCTATTGAACAGTCTATGCAACAATTTACTGAATACGTCAAAGTTAAAGTTACTGTTAAAGTAAAACAACAATATTTTAAATTACCTCCTAATATACTAGTGAAATTAATATTTCGAATAAGTAATTTGACTTCAGGTCTAATTGTCGCTAGTATGGTGGAACAGGTTTGCACTTCAGAAAGGATCAGAAAAAGTTATTTTTAACCAATAACTTATTTTCATTGAAATGTAAACTGATTGTATTTTTAATCGCCTTGTTTTAATTTTCCATTAATTAATTAAATAGTTCATTTCCCTTTTGTTTTATTTATATATTTAATTTAATACTCATCACTTAGATATAGTTCACTCGATGATAGTGAATCAAATATAGAAAAAATAATTTAAAATAACCTATTTAACAAATTATAGCATATACTTTTACACAATATTGAAAAAGTGATAAATTTCTGAACTTTTTTTCTTAAAGCAGTTTATTGACGAAGAATAGTTGTACATCCTTAATCTAGATTTAATGTTATACAATTTGTCCTTTTAGAGCTAATCGTTTTTTATAAATGGTAACTCAAATTTTGGTATGAGCAAAAACGGCCAAAAATGGAGAGACCTTAATATTAATGCAGAGCCCTCTATTGTCTATTGTTATAATGTTCTGCTCATCAGTCAAAGAATCCTCCTTAAAGACCTTGCAGTAGCGATTTTTGTTTATGGCTTAGACAATGGAACATTTGAAACAAAAACCGAACACCCCTTCCAGATGCCTAATGAGTCGAGTATTATTCAGATTATGAAAAAAATCAGTGAAATATTTCAAAAGTGCCATGTGCAGGGGACTAAGAAGGGGCGTGGCTATAGAGTGGTTGATTCTCCCCCCCCTCTCCTGGCAACATAAAACGCTTATTATTCGGATGCTAATTGGAGCGATAAATTAGTGGGGGCGGGGCTTGTCAGGACTTGGTCCTCTCGCCCTCTCCTCCACTTCTTATAGTCGCTCCCTTCCGAGCTTGCCACCTTCTTTTCTTAGTATTGATAATCCACCAGGGAGAGAGTGTCACCATCAGAGTGCTTTCCAAAATAAAAGAATGTAGGGCTTCATTGAAATAAAGTAAATCTGAAATAAAGGTTTTTGCATTTTTTTTTTAAATTTATTTACTCACAACATTTACAACAGTATTTAAATAAAAATACATCTAGTAAGATTGATGTATTTTTTAGATTTTAATAGTGTAAATTACAATATTGGTAGCACTCTAATAGCATTTCTACATTCAACGTGCATACATATACAAGATCACGAAGCCATCTTTTTTTCAGGGGTCCCTGAGGATTGCCATAAATGGAAGAGGAAACAAGTTCAGAAACTAGTGTTTTTGGGTGGTTAGGGAGTTCATAATGGAAGAATTGCTAGATAGATGGTTGGGGTCAGATCGGTTACATATGGATCATTTAAGTCTTAATGAATGATTTTATTTGCGACAAATTAAGGAGCATTGAGGATTTTGGATTGCACGGATTGGATGCAAGAGGAATTCGAAGTTTGTGGAGCCCCAGAGCTCAACTTTGAATACCGAGATAGTCTTTATTAGAGTCATGCGGATCAGACTTTTTTTGCTGCTTAAGATACTATTTCTTTTTTATTTGGTGTTTAAGTTCTCCTATAGAGGCCAGAGAAGAGAGGTTATCCTCCATGTTACCAAACTATTATAGCTAAAATTGGAAGGCCAAAATTTATTGCAAGGGTCCGCCTCTAAATAAAACTAACCCAGCCAACAAGTCGGAGCCGTACCGCCTATTGGATCGGAGCTTTCTCTTATATGATTCAATTATATAATATACCTGAATTTTTTTTAATTTTATTTATTTATTGATATTTACAACTGTATAAAAAATACAACCAGCAAATTTGATCATCATGACATAATGATATGATACAGGATGTAGAGAAACTACCCAGTAGTAGAACTCTAAAAACAGTTTACAATATAAGGTCACGAGACCATCTTCTTTTCAGGCGCCTCGGAGGATTGCCAGGAATGGAAGAGGAAGCAAGGTTAGAAACGAGTGGGTTTGGGTGGTTAGGGAGTTTATTATGGAATATACCTGAATTTAAAAAGTTCTAATTTGCTTTTAAATATATTGCAGTATTTTCTTCCCTTTTCATAAAGGGCACATACGTTAGTTTTGTTTTCTAATTTTAGTCATTCGTCTTTGTATACCAATTAAATATAATTTTTAGAATTATATAAAATTTTCTCTTGATTGGTAATTGTCTCGTTACATATTATTACAACATACCCGACTATAATTATGTACATATTTGTTCACACTCATGCAGCAAATGATTTTATATTAATCTGAGCAAGGCCTATACTTGACTTTAAAAAATCTAATAATTTTTTTAAACGTATTTATGGTTAATCTGTAGCAGGTTGGCAATTGATCTTGTGCTGTGGTCTGGGCAACTGTTCACCAAGCCCCGGTGCTGCCACAGCCCTTTACTCGAGCAACTGTTGACCTCAAAGTCCTCTTTTAAACGCTTAGTAAATAGTCAACGATAGTTATACAAGGCTTATACGATCAACTGACCATTGACGTTTATTTTTTTCCATAAGTAGTTACTAAAGCGTCGTCAGAATCCTCTTATGATTGAGTTTGTTTGACCAGTATATGGTTGGTTACAAATATTAAATTTATTTTCAAAACGGGAGATAAGATACCCTCTCGTTTCCTGCCTACAATCAGATGTCTTAACTAGAACGGAAATCTTTCTGATACATCCTGATTGATCTTGCCAGGATCACTGGTTCGGAACCGATCCTGGCTGTAGTCCTCAACCAAAATAGCTTCATAGTGAAATTTTACTGTATTAACCAGGAACCATCCAATCACTAATATTAACGTAGCTTGCAACTTCATATGAATCTGGTTGGTAATTGAATATTTTTTTTTATCTCTACCGAGTCGTAGGCAATAGTGCAACACTTTAGGATCCACATTTTATCATAATATTTTCCTTTGAAACTAAAAACTATATATATTTTTTAATTACATGAATTAAAAATTTTAATAATATTTCTTATGTCATAATATCGAAAAAAATATTTTTTTTTAAATTAAAAAAAGAATCTTTAAGAACCTTTTAAAAAAACAACTTATAAATGTCCAAAAAAATAACTTTTTTTATACATAATATTCTCACTTTCTTGAAACTGGGTATTATTGATTAAATAAAATCAATTGTATCGAAATTAATTCCTTACACAGTGTAAGGAAGATTACAAATATTGTTATGATATCCAGGTGTATTAGAGTTAAATTAATTATAATTAAAAGTTTGATATTAATGAAATAGTAATAAAATAGAAAGTTAGACTTATAATAAGGATTGCTTATTAATAAATTAATATAATTCCCTACTATTTAATTATCTCATGGAGTAATTAGTGACTTGGGCAGAATACCTTGAAAACATGTTTGTACATAATTTATGTGAGTGTAAATTGGTTTTTAACATTGTACTTGAGGATGGCCGATTGGCCAAAACGTTGGATTTTAAAGAAAGAGTGTTTTGAGACTTTGATTCGGATACAATTAATTTTATTTAAACAACTTTTTTGTAAAAGTTTAAAATTTCTATATTTTGTTTCATTGTTTATACTTTTTTTAAATTTTGTTTCAGATTAGATACATTCTTTTTCCATGAATTATCTCATGAATTATTCCTCTGCGTTATTATTAGGAATAAAACACGTATTTAAACAAAAAAAAAGAAAGAAAAGTGTACAAAATATAAACTCGTGCATTAGAATTGGAATGTCTTACCGTACTAACATCTGTTGACGATTTTACAATTTTATTATTAGCAACCGAAATTTGTCATAAAGTGGATCAATATTTTGTTTATTGAAAAGAAGAGGTATTCCACTTATCCTCTAATTTAGGACTATTCGTTATCCTGTACTTAAAAAAGATTCAATTCAAAGAAATTTTCAACATAATTCAAATATTCAATAAAACAACAAAACGAAAATCAAAGAACTGTTAGTTCAATAATTCATATCAACTTATAAGATTTTCCAGGATAATTTTAAAACTGAAGTAATTTGAAGGGGAATGAAGCTATGAAACGATACAAGTTTTTTTTTTTTTTTTTTGTATTTCGGAATAGCTCGATCAAAATTTACTTAATTTATTTATACACCATTGAATTTATGTTTTTTATTACTTAAAGAAATTAAAGAACTTTTTGATTTACTCGAAAGCTAGATTTGACTATAAATCTGCATCAAAATAGTTTTTGTTAAAACTATTTGTATTCCTAAAATTCCCGCATACTCCTGTGCTTATTGATCATCTTCAGTCGTTTCGGTGAATGATATATTTTTTTTTAAATAGAGACTGATGAAAAATAACTTTTAGTTCAGAATACGTATTATTATTATATATTAGAGTACCATATGACACAAGTGTAAAACTTGCAGCAATACAACTCGCTTCAAATTAAAAGTTCTATATATGTTTATTTATGTAATATCTGAAATATGAGGTATTCTCCGAGTCGATAAATTTTTAGTTTCGTTTAAAGAGTAAGACTTCCATAATTTAGCGAGAGGGCGAGATCAAATTAGACAGCTCTTCAAACTTCAACATTCCCGAAATATGACGATTTATTTTATAACGGAACCCATAATGAAATGTTTAAAAAAGTTCGACTCTCGTTCATACTTTCTAAAATTGGAGAAAAAAAAGTCATAAAGGCACGGTTTTAATTAGGTGCTGGAAAGTTCTAAAACTGGAGTGGAGAGCTCTGAAGACCCTGGAACGTGGTAGTTATCTCTTGTATCCAAATGGTTGGAGTGGAATAGAAAACTGTCTGTCCTAGCTCCTTAGGTTCTGTTTAATTACTCAAGGAGCTGTTCTTATTAGTGTTGCAATAATGAGAGGATTCGTCTGGGGTTGTCTCGTGGGGTAGTTTACATCTCTAATTGGAGTTGGGTAATTTAATGCTCTAGGGAGGCAGCACAAGTAGATGGAATAAGGAACTTAAGTGCATGAGATAAAACGGTAATCGAACAAAGCCAATAATAGAAATTGATTATCGTATTCATTTTCTTATTTATATATTTTCTGTTTATTTCAGCCCTTTGAGTTTGAAATATGTGGTAAGGGATGTCCAAGATTTAAATTAAGTTAATAAAACCTATTTGCCAATTCTGACTATTAGAACACTTGCTATACAAAGGGTATATAACTTCAAACTAATTACAAAAGACTTATTTATCTGAATATAATAAGGCTTATCTGGACTTACGGAGATAAACTTTGAGGCTCCACTAAACCATCAAATTCCTAGACGACTGAAAAGATGGCCTCGAGATCTTCTCTTCTAGAAATGCTATTGGAGTTCTATCCATGGGTAGTTCTCCATATGCCTTCATAGATCAATCATGCTATCGTATGAAAAACATCAAATTTCATTGTTGTATATATTTTAATATAGTTGTAAATGTTAGTAAATAAATTAAAAAAAAAAAAAAGGAATTTAACCGGCACCAATTCACATTTGAGATTGCTAACTAGTCCTCAACTCCCTTGGCTACAAATGCATTTAGGAGCAACTGACATTTTAGTAAAATTATATTTTATAACACAAATAATAATTATTTTTTCGAATTGATAGAAGGAAGGATTGCGTCAAGACTGATTCAGTAGATTTGGGTTTGGAGGGGCGCCATTGGATTACAGATGTAAGTGTGTAGTATGTAAAGAACGATTGATGGTATCGGCATCGAACCTTCGGGTTTGCACAGCCTTTATTATTGTACTAATATTATCTGTGATTCTTAGCCTAATCTAGGTCTCCTACGGAAAGAAAACAATAACTTCAGATACTAGAGTTACTCGACGAGGAATACAAAAAATATACAAAAGGCATACGAATGTCCCCAAAGGGCCTTAGGACAGAGATAGCCAAGTATCACCCCTAGAAAGGGCCCGTCATTTTCATGCCCTGAAAACTCCGAATAGAAGGTCGGGCAGTAATTGGCCTCCTAGCGACCATCAGATAAATTTAATAAGGCCCTCCTGGTTGTGGTCCAGTGAAGCACCATCTCGACTTTGCTTCTCTCATTCCTCTCATCAAGTGAAAAGTTTCCCAATTTTTTCTTCTGTTTAATGAACATGCCACTCTCATTGTTTTCCTATGAAGTATACTTTGTTGGCCAGGGCCTGCCCGCATTCTAAATATCTGGTATTTTGCGAACATCACACAACTTATACTCTGGAATCGAAAGCTTAAAAAAATTTTTTTTTATTTTATTAAATAATTAATATTTTAGGACTTTTTAAAATAATAATTTCTATTTATTCTGGGATTGTCCCTTTAGAATAATATACAGGTGTCAAAATTAGGCCTTAGAGTAAAGATGAAATTACAAAACGTCATGAAATAAAATAAAACAATGATTTTGAAAAGATACTAATAAACAAGAGATAATTAACAGAATATGTAAAATAATGATAGAACAAATAATATAAAACTAAATGCCGTATAATAAAATATTAGATGATTTCTAATAATAAATATAAAGAAAAAAAAATTATAAAAAATCAAATACAATTAAACTAAAAAATAATAAACGAAAAAAAATCACTGACTTTTGACTTTTCGAATTAGGAACAACGATTTTCAATTTTGTTCCTGCCAAGAATAAAGATAGGGAGGTAGGGAGAGAGAGGGAGGAAGAGAGACGGAGGGAGGGAGAGGGAGA
>NW_027114676.1:581989-595443 GCF_000696795.3 Halyomorpha halys | reverse complement strand
GAGAGAGAGAGAGAGAGAGAGAGAGAGAGAGAGAGAGAGAGAGAGGGAGGGAGAGGAAGAGAGAATCACTTTATTAAAATTATTGTGCTGCCCAACTTCATTGGGTTCCCTCATACACAGCATACTCAACATTAGTAGAGAACAATTCTTTTTTAAGACTATTAAATATAAATAGTAAGAACATAAAACAATACAAATAGTCACACTATAAACATTTTTGAATTATGGGCTAAAATTATACAGCTTTTTTTATTATTATATTTTCTTCCCCTTACAGTTTTTTTCTTGCTTTTTATCCTTCTTTATGTGTGTATTTAATTTTTTCCATTCATTTCTTTTTAAAACTTTCTCTCTTTTTTCCATCAAACACAAAACCGAATTATAGTCAAAAGTATAAAAATTATATAAACAGTTTCAATATATTAAAAAATACATATGCATAAAAATCCAACATGATCTTCCACAATTATAATCTATTAAAATTCAAAAAAGGCCTCTAATAAATATAAATAAATATATTAGGCTATAAGTAATAATTCTAAAAATATACCATTATTATGAAATAGGATCAATAAATATAAAAAGTAATTAATATAAAAATAATCTAAAAGTATTAATATATAGATATTGGCTTTCTCGGATTTTCTTTTTTTTCAGTATCTTTTTTTAAATTTATTTATTCAATGTGATTTACAACTGAACAAATAATAAATACAATAAGTAAATATGTTGTATGTTTCATATACACTTGAGAATCTTGGGAAGATCCATACCCATTGGTTGTACTTCAAGCATTAATTTAAATTAGAACGTCCCGTGGTCATCTTCTTTTCAGACGCCTCGAAGGATTATCAGGGATTGTTAAGGATGAGAGATTAAGAATTAATGGGTTAGGATGGGTAAGGAGTTTGAGATGAAAACGTAATAAGAAGCATCAAGGATTTTGGATTGTAAGGATTGGATGCGGGAGGAATTTGATAGTTTAGTAGAGTCCCAGAGCTCAATTCCGTATGTCCAAATTGGTCTGATTATCGTAGTGTATACTATTTTTTTGTAGTGACTTGGAAGTTTAGAGCGTTTGTCAAGTAGGTGTCATAGCAATCGGAATCTACGAGCAGTTTCTTGTCGTTTCTTTCCGGTATGTAGATTCCAAGTAAGTCTCTTAACTGTTGATTCTATTTCTCCACTTCCTCTTTTAATTACCTATCAAATTATTTCGCAGTTCATATTTGGGCATTTTTAATTATAGTTAACAATGTAAAATAGTTAATTATTACGAATAAAAATTAATGGTAGTTTAGTAGAATATTTTTTGAAAATTTGTTTTAATGAGAGTATGAGTTAGGGGAAATCAAAGATGACTTGACTGTACAGAGAACAGGTGTAGAAGTTGAGAAGCCCAATACGTAAGCTAGGGCTCTCTTTTTATCTCATTATTTATATTTAATAGTCTTAAAAAAGAATTGTTCTCTACTAATGTTAAGTATGCTGTGTATGAGGCAACCCAATGAACTTGGGCAGCACAATAATTTTAATAAAGTGATTCTCTCTCACTCTCTCTCTCTCACTCTCTCTCTCTCTCTCTCTCTCTCTCTCTCTCTCTCTCTCCCCCTCCCCCTTTCCCTCCCTCTCCCTCCCTCCGTCTCTCTTCCTCCGTCTCTCTCCCTACCTCCCTATCTCTATTCTTGGCAGGAACAAAATTGAAAATCGTTGTTCCTAATTCGAAAAGTCAAAAGTCGGTGAATCTTTTCGTTTATTATTTTTTAGTTTAATTGTATTTGAAAGATGACTTGACCGTACAGAGAACAGGTGTAGAAGTTGAGAAGCCCAATACGTAAGCTAAGAGAGCCCTTTACTGTATTATGAAAGAGTTTATTAATATTTTGATGAGAAAAAGCCAAGTTAAATATACAGATATTTAGCCTTGTAAAATTACTTTTATGAATGAGGAAATTACTTTTTTTAATGCTTTGAAAAATTAGTTAATCTATTATAAAACATAAACCTAAAGGTCCAGTTCAGCATTAAAATAAAAATTATGACACTAAAACACTTTTTACTTGAATTGAAATTGTCCCCTGAATGTAAATAGACTTTTTATTATTTTTTTATTTTCTCTTTAAAATTTTAATATTTTATCACAAATATTTATTTCTAATTTTCATTCAATTAAACTATTTTTATCGTTCAAATAAATTTGAGAGACATTTAATAATTTTATACTCTCCTCCCCCCATATATAAAGTACTTCTTGAAGTTCTTTCGGAAAAATTGTTCAAATTCAAATATATCATTTAATGGTAGGTTTGATATTAGGTGAAATTAAAGTTTAATGTCGAAGTCAATGAATTAATTACGAAGTAATTATATTAAAAATGTAGTGGTAGTATGATTTTATATTATTAGTAAACCATTTATTCACATCTAATAATGTAATAATTCCCTTATTTTTTCAGTTAGTACAACTCTGAAACATCTGTATATTTAGAAATACGCTTTCCTGATATCCCCTTTTTAAGCTTTGTAAACATGAACTAAATATTAACTCAGAAAGTTCTTTTCCTTTCCACTTTCTTGGAAATAACTTAAAACTCTAAGTCTACTAAATCTTGTGCTTTGCCGAATATCTTTCTGAACAACTTCTTATTAACTCTCTGCTGAATCCGCATTATAAGTATTACAGACTTCAAAGGAAAGTTTGTCTCGAATAAACTACTCGTCCTCCTCGGATCAACTCTTTAGTTCTTGGGTCTTTTCGATGAGAAGTTGCGGTACTTCATTATTTTTTTTTTTTCAATTCCAACCAGAAACATTCGATATTAAGGTTACTGTTAGATTTCTAGTTAACTTAAGAATCATATACGAGGAGAAGATGGTTGGGGAGTGCGGTCAAATTAAAACACAAATAAGTTGAAGTAACTGGTATAAGTAATTTGACTGCACCCCTCAACCATCTTCTCGTATAAGTCATCCATGGTCAACTATCTCTCATGATTTTGGATTAGGAACTTAAGAATCTGTAGTGTTCCTTTGTTATGTATACTTTTCAAACTGTCTCCTGGTACCCTTCACTAATCGGTATTGATATTTATGAATAGTGTAATATAAAGAAGTAACTAAAAGGTACTTATTATATGAACCAGGGTTTCTCTGAATTTAACAATTAAACATCACAGTGATAATAATTATTAATGAGATATAGATAGTTAACCGTAGATTACTGATTGGAGAAGTTGGTCGGGGGTGCGGTCAGCAAAGGACAACATAAATAAACAACAATTTTTTTTGTTTATTTATGTAGTTCTTTGCTGACCGCACCCCTCCCCTCCCCCCGACCAACTTCTCCAATCGATAATAATTATTATTCTTTAGCCCAGTAGCTCACACCGACCGAGTGTAGGAGTGATGGCTTCCCTTTGTGGATATATAGGAATGTGATGGCTTTGTTGATAATCGCGTTATTGCTTTTTAAAATTACCAATTACCGCCCGGAGGTGTCGTACATAAATCATCTCCTTTAGGGGAGACATATAGATTTTGGGGAGTCTGATTACCCTGAATGGACATAATCTGTGTTTCTGGATGTCATTTTTCACTTTCGTTGTAAGCGAATGGGTCTGTAGGATGAAAATACCAAAGAAGTGACTGTGAGTAGTTGCAAGGTTAGGATGTGTAAGTTATCCTTGCTCCTGTAAGCAAGGCTGTGTATGCAGTCATCCTCAAGAGATGGGAAAGACGAAGATGCTCCTCTCTTGAGTTTATATTTGAGGTTTTAAGAAGACCCCATACGCTAACCAAGAAACCCCAAGGCCTTGGGTGCCAAACAGATTAAAAAAAATAAAGTTGTGGCTTGTAATACCGATGTAATCATAGGTACCAAAACAATTAATATCACTTCCTACTATCCAATGTTGCTAAAATCATATACATGGACGGACAATGATATTTTAGCTCAGGAAACAGGTATCCCCTCGATATACTCGTATACGTTAAAAACACTTTTCAATTACATCTTAAAAGTTCTGAAGATGTTCGGTTTCCACTTACCTCATATCCTTGCAAAAGAGGTATTAAAAAGAAGATTATTTATACCGGAAGTGGCTTAAATCCGAGGAATGTTATAGAGTTAACCTCGATACTTCAAATGTTGCCGAGCTGCACGGAGGTCTGACCGCTGTCCGTAAAGGAATCTAAGATACAAGGTAATCTTGAAAAATATTTCCGATCTAGTCTTTCTTTGTTCACAGGATTATACGTAGTTAAAACAGAAACGCCATATTAAAATGGTAATTTGGATGTAGTATCGAAAATACTATTTACTCCTTGACAACATGCAACAACTAAAATGGAATTAGAATAAAATATTTTGAACAGCAGTCCTGCTCTCCAAAACAGTTACTCAGATTATTAAAAGGCTCTAATTAGAAAGCTCTTAGCAACAGTGTACGTACGGCTACACTGGAATGAGCTCAGTTGGTTAACATGTGAGGGATCAATGCCATATTGTTACAATTTTGAAATTATTATGTTTCTTTTTTAACATGAATACCACTATGTTCTTTTAAATTACTAACTTCTTGATTTTAAAAACATATAACTTTTTTTTTAATTTATTGTTATTTATGGCTTTTTTTCATGTGTTTTTAATTATTTAAATAGATCTATATTTTGTATTTGTTTATAAATATACGCATTTCATTCATTCATAAGGAACGAACAAAATTTTTAATTTTCTCAATAATATAATAATAGTTTATTTCCCATCTCAGTATTATTTAAATATTTACTTTAAATTAAGAAAAAAGAAATAGAGAAAATAAACTAGTTGGCGAGTTAAGAGGGACGAGACAGTAGTAAATGCTAGAGAGGGAGGCAGAGATCAGATAGAGACGTTGAGGAGACTAACTGTATAGAGAAAGTCCATTATCAGGGAATTAACAGCTCGGAGGCGGTAAATCTCTGGCGTAAGGTATGAGTTGCTGGACCGATAGCCGCTCAACCTGAAACTGGAGATAACCAGCCATCTCTTTCTGCCTCCTTCGGGGTTGGCACGTGGTCTTGGGGTTCTGCCATGGCTCCAGGGGTAGCATATTGTCGTATGTTTATGATCTAATGCTCAGAGCATTAATTGATTGATATCAGTAGTCATCATCGACATAGGCATCATTTTCGAATACTAATCATTCGGGCATTATTTTCGGTATACGATGAAAACAAAAACAAAATTATATTTTAAGAGCCTGTTGAACTGATTCGATACTTAGGACCCCATCTTGACAAGAGACTTACTTGGAATCCACACACAAGACTGGAACGACAAGAAACTGCTCGTAGATAGCGATTACTATCCTTGACACTTTACACCTTGACAAATGGCCTAAACTTCCCATTTACTAAAATAAATCTTATACAATGAGATAATCAGGCCAATTTGGAACTATGGAATTAAGCTCTGGGGCTCCACCAAAACACCAAACCATCAAATTCCTCCCGCATCCAATCCTTACAATCCAAAATCCTACGTAAAATCCTTGATGCTCCTTATTACGTTACAAATAAACTCATTCACAAAGACCTTAACATCCCATTCGTTGCAGATTTGACCCAAAACAGATATGCGTCTTTTCATTCCAGACTCCTTAACCATCCTAACCCATTAATTCTTAATATTTCACTTTAACAATCCCTTATAATCCTCCGAGGCGTCTGAAAAGAAGATGGCCACGGGACCTTCTAATTTAAATTAATGTTTGAAGTACCACCAATGGCTGGTTCCTTCCCAAGATTTTCAAGTGTATATGAAACATACAACATATTTACTTATTGTATTTATTATTTGTACAGTTGTAAATCACATTAAATAAATTTAAAAAAATATTTTAAGAACCAGAGATAAACTGTTTTGCACATTCCAACTGCCTAATTTTGTTTTGGGACTCCTGCGTCCCAATATTAACAGGTGTCTAATATTTTGAGATCCAGAATCACTCAAAAATGTTTAATTAAAATATATGAGATACATACCTATAAGAATCATTTATTTAGTTTCATCAAGAATCATTTTTTGTAAAAGTTTGATATTATAAAAGTGATCTTATATAAGGCAGAAGGACATTGGATCCCCTAAGGATAGGGGGAGCGATCCCCTTAAGGAGGTCAGGATCCCGCGGGAAGAGGCAGGTAGACCCCGAACCATCCCCGAGGACTCTCTCCTGATTTACACTCGGTCCCTATCTCCCTCCACTCAGATGGCGGGAATTTTTCACCCGCCACTGATAACGCTGATAAGGTTCCTTCTTTTTCCTGCTTCTTCACCCCTCCTAGATCTTATATGGAGAGTTTTGTTTTAAAAATAAACTTTGTCAGCCGCGTGTTTTTTTATATTTCCCTAATGAAATTCGAAATAATAATATCTCCTTTAAACTTAAAAAACTATTAAAAGACATTTATTACTCATATTCATAATTTTTATTTCATGATTTAATTCATTTCTGGTCCTGCTTCTTGTGAAGTTTCATTTGAAATAGATGAGGCTTACTCTTATTAGATATAGATGGCGAACCGAGGAAAAAATGGAGCGGAAAAAATGATTCTGAAATTATTGATTCATTAACAACTAATGATTACCTACTAATCTTAAACAATTATTTTTGATCACAGAGAGCCCTTGGTAACCGTAGGATTGTTGGCGTTTCCTTTAGCTACTGTAGTGGTACCGGTTTGAATCTGGCCTGGGTGGGTTGACTTTTATATGGTGGCGGTCCCACAAAAGGAAAATTGACCCTTCCACCATGGTTTGAATGGGTTAGGTGCCACTAGATAATCTTTCACACGTGATCAGACAGGGGATAATAAAAATAAAATTAACAATCGTCGTTGGTTTCTAGCAACTAATCACTAATTAAAATATAGTTGTAAATTATGTTTGGCTGTGTAGAAACAGATTTTAAATAAATAAATATATGTGGCATTATAAGGCCATAGAATTGTATGATGAATAATTCTGAAGTCCATCTCAAAAATCAATTTTTTCTACAATTGAGAAAAGAAAAAATTATCAAAAAGCATTAGGGGACATATATTGTTCATTCAATAAATTCATTGATATTTGATTTAAATGTTCCTGTTCTTAGTGGTTTTACTACCTTATTGTAAAGAAGTTGGACTTTAGTAATTGAAAATAATTATTACAATTATAATATTCTATTTATATATATTTTTGATTTCAGAATAAAATATATTATAAAAATTCAGTAATCCATTATCCGGCTACTTGCGTACTTGAGAAACCAGCTTTTACAAAGCTTGGAAATGTGGAAATAAATGAAAATTATTTAAATTTTGTTCTAAAACAATATTTTGTATAAATATAATCGCAAAATTTTTATTAATTTTATGATTAAAGATTGAAAAATATCTAGCCTATAATAACCTTAGTTATCACTGAACCCATTTTTAATAATATTATTCTTTATCAATTATGTAGGATATTTATTGTGATTTTAATCTAAATCTATAAATTACTAAATCTTTCCTTACCGGTAGTTCCCAGTATATTGTTATTCATAATACCCTTATCTCATTGCATACGCCAGTCAAAAATCTTGGTGTCACTTTAGATCAAACTTTATCCTGGAAACCACAAATTTCCAGTCGAACCATAGCTACCCTAAAGCAATACAATAGAATCAGTTATCTCCTTCCACTCTTAGTTTCCTCTCTTGTTTTCCCCCACTTTAACTATGGCTGTCTGGTATATGGTTGATTCTTGGGTAATCTTGAATCTAAACTTAAACGTCTTATGAATTGCGCAGTACGATTTATTTTCGGCATCTCCAGAGATACGCACATAACCCAGTATTACATCGAGCTGAAGTGGCTCCATCTTGCCGATGTCAATATTTCCTACCTTCCTTTCTATTCCTAGCAATTAGTACACAACGCCTCTGCTATATCCTAGAAAACCTGCAATTCAAATTCTCAGTACAATCCCGTACTACCAGGCCCTGTATATCTGACATCTACCCTCCACCTCACCGAACAGCTGCGTTTGATAAATCATTTTTTACTCGAGCTGAGATCTCTGGAACTCCATTCCCTCTAGCATACGTCATGTATCAACCCTTCCCTCGTTTAATACCCTTCTATTAAACTATCTTTTACTTCACCAATCTAATCCAATAGTGAATATATTTTGTAACAACCTTTTTTGTTATGTAGCTGACTAAATACATAAACTAACAGATTAATTTTTTTTCTTCTCTGTATATAAGGTATAATTAAGTGTGAACACACTGTTTTAGGCCAATATATGTTATTGTAAAATTAAAATTACCTTTTCAATTTTTCTAAAGGGACCTAGTCCCAGAATTATAAACTATTTTTCATTTCATTTTCTAAGCATATATTTATGATTATTTTTTCATATCCGGAACCGGTTTTTGCGAAAGATATTGTTTGATACAACTCCTTACAAGGGGGAAATGAATTTCAAAAAACAAGAGAGGCGGGAGACTAAAAGCACTTGTAAAAGAAGGGAAAGGGGATTTCTTTTAATTTCAAATGAGATGACTTAATGAAGAACCTTTTTGGAAGTGCTGAGTGCAGGGAACATTTTAATTGTGCATAGAACTTTTTGCCTCTCTCCTGCCTCCTGGGTGTTTTCGCACTCGTCATCATATTCTTACATTCTACTTCTTAGGTGGTTATTTTTTTACAGAACTTCACGGTGAAGGCAATCTCGGCACACACGTTTAATACACTACGTCCTTGTTCATTTAATATCAACTTACCTCTAGAATACTAGAAAACAAAGGTTTGCTAAGATTAAATTTCGAATGTTTATAAGATTATTCTAAAAATTATAACAAACTATATTTTCTCTAACTTCGGTTTACTTGTTTTAAACATAATTATAGTTTTATAACGATCATTTTTATTTATTTTATATTAGAAACCATAAAATATCTCAAGTTGAAGTTTATGGAAGATTAATAAAATTTAACTCCCACTCTTGAATAATTATTCATGGATTAAGAGCACACAATTGATAATTTATTTATTTTTAAAGATAAAACACTTATCCGGTCCAGCAGCAAATTAATACATTAAAAGTAGTTTAATATCAAACATTGCATGTCCTGTTAGATTTTTAATTATTCATAATGTTATTAACATAATTTATATTCATAATAATCATTATTCATTCGTTATGTGTTAAATTACTGAGAGATCAATGACATAATATTTTCTTTGCCAACGTATATATTGTATGAATTTGTGAAATGAAATAGTATAAAAATAAGTTCAAATAATGTTTTATTTAATTAAAAAAATAATCCTAATATCTCGGTTTATTATAAATATTAGTATACAGTAAACTAATACTAAATATTTATTTTAAAATACTGTTTTTGTATAATTTTTTTTTAATTTTTAGTTTAGTTGTTTTACCCCGTTTGACTTATACCCGAATCTGTAAAAAATGAAATCACTTTTAGTTTTTAATTTATCAATAATATTAACACATTATACCGTATTTTTTCAAATCAGTCTTTCAATTTACCATTTGTTTAATTTTATTGTTTTATATAATGTATCTTATATCTTTTTATTTTTATTTTACTTTTTAAATAATTTTAAAAAAAACTTTAATTAATTTTAAATTCAAAAGTAATTAAAGTAAAGATATAATTAAAAAATAATTTGATTTAATAATTATTTACTTTTAAAATCAAATTTATATGTTTACTATTTTTGGAAATGTGTGTCTCCAGTGATTAATTATTTTAAGTTTCGTATAAATTCTTTGGAAATTCAGTTTATAGATTATAGTTTGTTTTTGCACGTTTTCAATCTTTTCTTGTATTTTTGGAAATTATTTATACAAATTCTGTTGTTAATATACATTCCGAGTCTAGTCTCATATTGACCTTTGTTTTTCCTTAATTTCTATTTAACAAGCTACGCCATTGAATCAGAACTCTGTGTTTAGATTATTACTAACATTTTATTAATTACACATGTAAAGTCCGGCTATAATCTGGATATTCAATAAAATTATACATTTTATTTACTGTATTTATTTTTTCAGTGATACAGTTATATTTGTTTTTGTTTCAGGTATGTCCTCTATTCACGTCTGTATACATATTGAAGGTAACAAACACTTTTTTTCATTACGGTGCAAATATTTTTTTATTAACATCAAAAATTAAATTTTATATTTTAACTTTGTAATGTTCAATTTGCCAAAATTATTGATAAATATGATCTAAGCAATCGCAATAGAAGAGTTTTCTATAAAAATTAAGTAGCCCCCTTTATTATTATTTCTATTTTTATGATTGGCTTCTAAGTTTTGTAAAAACAATTTTCTCCGTCGTTGCTACCTATAAAGGCAGTATTTCTTTTAAAAATATAACTTTCAAACGACCTAAAATAGTTTTAATTTATGGCGCTACATCTTTTTTTTTTATCAAAATATATGTTCCTTCTACTTACTGAGAAAAATAAGTTTAAAACAGAAAAAATAATTATCTAAGAAATATATGAAAAATACCGTTTATTACAAAATGGATACAAAACAGGAATATAAATCATGTATGAACAAATTATTCCCACTATAGTCTCTATTATTCATACATAAGTGAAATAAAATGTAGAATAAAAGATTAATAATATAACAATAGTAGTAGAGGAGAGACTTTAAAGAAATTTTAGTTAGATGTGAAGGCCTAGTCAGTTCAGTGAGGTTGTTAAAATAAAATAGTTTACATTATTTTTTTTTCATGAAGATGTTCAGGTGAAAATGACTTTAGAGTATTAGTTTGTTAAACATTGCAGGTTTTCCCATTTTGAAGTATTAACATTCCTCATTTGTTAAGTACATCTATTTCTTTTTGAGATTTTGTTTTATATCACATTATTTGAAATTTATAACACAGCATTGTTTTAACAATATATTTTGTTTCTTTTTGAAATTTAGTCATATAGATGCATTAATTAAAATATATTTACTTAACAAGTAAGTAAGATTAGTACTTTAAAATCGTGAAAAGTTACACATACTAATATTGGTAATATTCTAAAGGAAGTTATTTTTAATCTAAATATCTTAATAAAAAAAAACTCCAGAATGTTAAATTATTTAAATGAAGACCAAACATAAAATTACGGATATTCATCAAAATGACAATGTGATAAGATAGAAATAGCTACTATATGCTTAAAGGAATACGCACACTCAAAGGTGTTTATTTAAATGGATAAAATTAATTCACATTTTTGATACTGAAGATGAAGGAAAAGTCCCGAAACGTTAATAATAAATTATTTTTGAAATTAAGAAATCCATAGGAAGGACCTTTCACAAAAATATCTAATATAAAAAAAATCATTGATTTTTATTTATTAAAATCTGAATTAACAACTTATAATTTTTAATTAAATAATCTAAGGACTAATAGTTGAAACTACATCATTTTTGTATCCAACTCTTTTATCATATTCATTAAGCAATGGTAAATTATTGAATGTAATATAGACTGATGTGTATGTTTCATCAAACTATCAATGCTTGTGAGAGGTTAGAAAATCGTTATTCATTGTTGTTTTTTTATGTTGATTTATGATATTGATCCTAAAAGGAGGATCTTTTATTTTATATTTATACTTCTATTGATTTTATATTTTGTTATTTAATAAAGAAATTGTAATTTCATGAATACCTTTATACAATTTATTAAATATAGATCACATATAGGAGACAATTTATAACACACTATACTAGACATTGGGAATCCCTTACAAAGGAGAGGTATTAGGATGGCTTGGAACAAGCTTGTAATGAAGCAGAGAAGAAGCTACCTCAACCAATGGAATTCATATTAATATCTGCAAGGCGGGTTCCTTTATTGGTTTCATAAATAAAGTATTCCCAAAATAAAGGTATGAGCCCCCGGAAATCGTTTCATTTACGGGATAAGATTAAATTTAAAGTAATAATATCGTGTAAGGGGAACAAATAAATCATATTGAAAAGATATTTCTGTAAGTAATTGAATTGAACGGAACAAATATCTATGCAGAAAATGCAATATTACAAATTTATAAAGGATTAATTGGAGAAGATGGTTGGGAGGTGAACATAACTAAACAAAAAAATTATATATTCATACCAATGTTTCTACAAAATATTGAATTAATGGAATTAGACACTAGCAGATTGATCACAGTGAAAGCTGAAATATAATATTATATAGGTTATATTTTATATTATTTATTTTTTTATATATTGTAAAGATAATATTTCATCCTGAATATTTCATAATATTATTTCATCTGAAACTCAGGTCGAAACGTTCGCAAGCATTAATAATTTTTTGTTAATTTATTTTGCTGACCGCACTCCCGACCATCTTCTCCAATTATTAATCTACGGTCAACTATCTACACCTCATTAAAAATTATAAAGGATTTGGACTGAGGAAAAACTTATTTTAAGACCAAGAAATAGAAAAAAAATTAATAACCGATGTGCAAATACGTTTCACATAGTTTAGTTAATTAGTGTCAAAAACTATTAAAAAAAAACTTGGAAATCCGAAGATACAAAATTGACCTTTTTTACACAACACCAATATATCTGTTTTTTAGTATGGAAATTCAATGTGAAAACTGATTTAGTTTCTGTAAATTTAACTATTTTCTTAAATATAAACATTTTAAATGTCTGATTTACCAACAAGATTCGTAAAAAAACAACATTAATAATTTTCTCAAAAGATGTGGTACATTTCACTATAATAACAAATTCGAAATTCCAAAATCTATAGAGGTTTGTATGGTTGAACATATATCTATGCTGGGCTTCCCTATATACATTTATTTTCAATTATTTAATTTACAAAAGAAAATTTCTAAAATAAATGTTGTTTATCGTAGCTTTACATCGAGATTAATAATCTCCAGCTGAGAATTGTTTATAATATTTGCTCCTTTTTACCCTGGCCTAATCTATTCCCTCTTTACAAAACTCCTGGCACTGATCTTTTGCTATCTTAAGTCTTCCAGATCGTTAAATCTTCCTCTTTTCTTCTGATATGAAAAGCATTTCTCGAAAACTTTTACCTTTTTTTTCCTCTCTCTCTTCCAATTATCGTTTTATTCTTAAAAGCATTAGGTTAAAAACCTTCATTCCATCATATCGTCATAACAAATTACAATTTATAGATAATTATAATTACATTATAATCATTATTACAAATGAGGCGTTTGGTTTCAAAACCGGTTACATCCATTTTCAAAAATTTTTCAGGACTGATCAAAAAAGATTAAATTTAAAAAATTAATCAATTTAGCAATTTTTTTTTTTATTTTTTTCGTCGTTTTGCAAACAATTAACTTCAAACAAAATTTTTTGACGTCTTTTCATCACCTGTTTTTTTTTAAAT
>NW_027114676.1:545256-579679 GCF_000696795.3 Halyomorpha halys | reverse complement strand
GCCGATTGGTGAAGTTTGGATGGAACCGCTTTTGATGAGAAATGGAATCTTTTAGTATTGATTTTAGAAGGATCTAGACGTTTTTGAAACAAACGCGTCTAACACATCATTTCTAACATTAAAAACTTATAAAAAATAAAATAAAAAAATTTTTGGAAAAAATGGATGTAACCGGTTTTGAAACCAAACGCCTCAAATATGCGGTTTTAGGTGCAGAATAATATTAGAGAAAAAATATGGTTGTGACGAGCAACGCTCTATTACTAAGGTTGGCCACTAATTTTTTAGTTGGAAAACAAAAATATTGTGATTGAAATGACTCATTGCGTATTGGAAAATAGAAAAGAAAAAAAAAGATGATGGGGAAAAAGAAGAAGCAAATTAAGTTACCACAAAGTAGAGATACGAGAATGATTGAGAAATATCGATATTTTAAAATAAACTCATGAATATTTTTGCCAGGCAGTTTTAATTCGATATATCCTAATATGGAATATTCATATTTTTTTCAAAAAAACAAAACAAAATATAAATAAAACAATAAAAGAAAATATCTACAATGATGGCGGGTTCGATATTATTTATTATATTATTATTATATATTATATTATTTATTATATATTATTTATCAATATTTTTGTCTGGCAGTTTTAATTCGATATATCCTAATATGGAAAATTCATATTTTTTTTTCAAAAAAACAAAACAAAAAATAAAAAAAACAATAAAAGAAAATATCTACAATGATGGCGGGTTCGATTTTAAAAAACTCACACATACAAAAAAAAAAAGTATATAGTAACTGCTAAATACATGCACAGCAAAGTCGGTATGCCATAACAAACATTCTAACAATATGTAATTTTTTTTTTGCATTGCTGAGTGCATTGGCTAAAAGCCTAAAATATATTTTTGACCTAGCATCACCAAAAAAAGTTTAATCGATATCGTTGCCCCAAATGCCTCCTATTATTAGTAATAAATTTTAATTACTCCATAGGTTTCAAATAATTCGTTCAATATTGATTTCATTTAATCATTTTTTTTAACGTTTGGAAATATCACCGTTACAATTTTTCGAGTAACAAATTCACTCTTAGAATATAAATAAAACATATTAAAAGAATAAATAAATTTTGAAACAATTCATTTACTTTAAATCGCAACCTGATATCCCACTAAGGGTATAGTAACTGAAGTCGAAGTGAGGAAGAATAGATAGAGATACTGGAATACCTTTTCAATTATGAGTATATTTTTGCTCCTACCATATGATTTATGAACATGACCCTGCTTTTAAACATGTTTTTCAGTTGTTCTAAAAATCAGACCCATTTCTCTGACATTAATCTGTACATCAAAAAGATAGTATGAATTAAAAAAATATATATTAAAGAAATAAATAGAAAAATATTAGAATCAAAATCTATGATAATATATATAGGTATTTATGAAAACTGTTTATGATCAAGAACACACCACCCTTTAACAAAGATTATTAACGGACAACAAATTGCCTTGATTATATATCCTTGATGGTAAGCTGCACACTTAGTTCTCAAGATCCTCCATTTCACCCTGACGTGGAGAAGGGGTAAGCTCCCAAGAGAGTCCTGGCCACACTTCTTCAGTCATCAATACTGCACGCCTTCTGGAAGGTAACCATCTCAGGGAAAGGGCTAAATTGAATCAGTAAATATATATCCACTCGCACATCTCACAGTGCGAGGTTCGTAGAAAAATATCAGAGTAATGTGTCAAGAAGTCATTAACAAATTCGTATACAATATTTTTATTTACTATAGCAATGCTTAAGTGGATTGGTAGTTGGATATATCTTAGCTTTAACGAAAAAATTAGTTTTTCATCCTAGAAAGAATTATCGAATTTTTTTTAGTTACAAGGAATCGCAGCTTCATCGGCGATGTTACTTTCCCTCAATAGTTATTAACTAATATTCGAATTTAATAGAAAAATAAATAAATTTTTATTAAAACGTTTCTAGTTTTAATTTTTCAAATTTATTCTGATATAAAATAGTAAAAAAAAAATTATATAAGAATTAAACCGTATAAAGTTATTAATGAGCTAGCTGTCATATTGCAAGTATTCGGTTATTTTTCTATTTTAGTTATCATTAATTTTGATAAGCCAATAATGTTGAATGCTTTGTTATTTCCCTATGGACTCTAAAATTAATAAATCAAAATGAATTGAGAATAAGCTGAGTGGTACAATTGATTCACGTTAGATTGAGTACTTCATCGCTAATGCCCATAGAATGAGATGCGATTAAAGGAATAGATTTTGAAGAAATAATTTATGGTTTTCCTAATAAAAAGTCAATAAATCTTATAAAATTTAAACTTTAGTTTGTTACTTGCTTTTATAAAATTTTAACTTTGCTTTGCTGCAGTCTTAACTTCCAATCCATTACAAAATACTGATCTACATGACTACTATAAGACCTATCTAGATATACGGAGTTGAGCTTTGGGGCTCCCCTAAACCATCGAATACCTCCCGAATCCAATCCTTACTGTCCAAAATCCTTGGTAAAATCCTTAATGCTCCTTGCTTTGTCACAAATCAAGTCATCCATCTAGACCTCAAAGACCATCCATCAGGACCTCAATGTTCCATAAGTTGCCGATTTGGCCAGAACCAGATACCAATCCTCCCATGATAAACTTCTTAACCACCCAAACCCACTTGTTTCTAACCTGGCTTCTCCTTCATCACCTAATAATCCTCCGAGGGCTTTGAAAAGAAGATGGTCATCGAAATCTTCTCCTCTAGAAATGTTATTGGAGTTCTATCAATGGATAGATTCTCCACATGTTTGTATCATGTCATTATATCACGTTCAACAAATTTACTTGTTATATTTATTTTCATACAGTTGTAAATAACAATAAATAAATCATAAAAAAATACTTTACTTTATTACATTCCAAATATTATATGAAGTAATGTTTTTAATAAGTACATAGTTTATTTATAGTGCTATCCCAATGCTGTTCATAAAATAAGTTCTTAAGAAACCATTTAATTCCTAAGTTCTGGAGACTAGACATTCGGTAGGCGAACCGCTTCATCAAAGATATCTTGTTCTATCACCTTTCAAATGCGTGCTAAAGGTCGATAACGTTCAGAATGATAATGACTAAAATATTATAAATAAATTATAGTTGCGTAAATTATATTGGAGACCTTTATAAAATTACTTTGGGTAATACTCGTATAATAATAACGACATTCATTTTTTTCAACTTTCATAATATGACTTATTTTATTTCATTCTCTTGTATATTATTTAATTTTATTGTACATGAAAAAGGTCCTCCTCCCCTAATTCATCATTTATTGTATAATTATTAGAGTACTTAATGACCATTGTAAATTAATTTTTTCCAGTTTTTCAATTTCTCTTTTATTATTTCATAAGAAACGGATAAGCCAAAGAGAGGGATTTAAAAAATTAATTTCGACGAAGGCTTTGTATAGGAAGATAGGCTGCCGGGATCGGGTCATTAAAAAGGCATAAAGAGCTCGAATCAGCGAGCTATATCTTCACTAGCACTTAATCCCATCAGCTCTTGAAGGATCCTCAATCACCGCTTTATGAGGGCTGGCCGCACCACCTCCCTGCTCTCCAATCTGTTAATGGAACTCCCCACTCTAAAGCTCTTGGGAGTAAATCTTGATTGATCCCTTCATTGTCACCTACCGCCGAAAAGCAGGATGGTGATTGGTAAATCTATGGTCATACAAAGATCTGTGTGTTACAAAAAATTAGACCTTGAATGAAACTCTGGCACAACATTTAAGATTAGGTCTTAAAAACATTAACTGTAACATATGCACTATACTCATGACAGTACTGTTGCACTAGGTATAGCGTGGTAGGTGACAGTACATCAGAGCCGGGTATAGCAGTGCAAATCTTTGCAACTGTGGCGGCGTCGGGCCGAATCCGGCTTGCAGGGTCGACTTTTATTTCTGTGGTGGCTCCACGAAATAAATTGACCCCTCACCATGGTGTTAGAATAGCGTGGTAACATGTAGATATACTCCCTTTCCCTCCCCTCGGTATGATCAGAAATGACTAGGCAGGGGTCATAAAAAGAAAAACAATGTAGCACAGTTCAGCATCTGTTGCTTTAAAGTCTCTTAATTTACAGCCAGAACAACAACTTACATGGCTGTAAACTAAATTGTTGAGGCTCTGTGAGCTGCCTTATCAACTTCATTCATAGCTAAAACGTTGCAATTAAGGAATTGAAAGATTAGAAACAGTAGTAGCCAAATCTTTATTTATAACGGCACGAAGACCATTAGTTACCTAAGCATAGTTCAATAATACCAAAATAAATCCAATTTAAATCTAGAGAATTTACTTGCTGTATATATGTGTATACAGTTGTAAATAACAATAAATAAATTATTAAAAAAAAATCTAGAGAAGCTCTTCGAATAGTTTAGCTAAGTTTCGAATTCGGAGGAAAGAATTGATATTAAAATCGAGAGCCAAAACTCGTTGGCCCAGTAAGGACCTGAATTCGGATGACAATCCCTCGGCCGAGTCGGCATAGTAATCCCAAAAATGGAAGATAGGAAGAAAATGAAGTCTCCCCTGGCCCATGTAGAATCGGATAAAAGCGGCTTTGATCAATATTCTTGCTTTCTTTACGATTTTTCTCTATTCAGCGCGAAACAATTTCCCTTTCGAAAAGGAAAAAATAAAAAAAAGGAAATTATCGTTATGTCCTGCATGGAAAATATTTGGATTTTACCGTATAAAGGCCAGAAATTTCTGCATTTTGTGAACGAATATCTTTTGTTATTTTTGTTTATTATATGTATAAATATGTATTTTGGGGAAAGATTTGGATCGGTAATCCAACCTTTCGGCTAGTTCGGCCATTCTCAGACACAAACTTAAAACTCCAAACTCCAACAGGCAAGATGATACTGAGAATAATGCATAAATTGTAAAACAGTGGCAGCTAAAAAAAAAAAATTAGAATTGTTTGAGAGGAGGAATTTACAGAATTCAATTATTTTTTAATTAAAATGTTTCCGTTTCCAAATAAAATTACAAAACTCTCATTGGTAGTTTCTACAATCGATAGGCTTTTCGGTAGTGAGGACAATAGGCACTATCGATAGCGGAAGCGAACTATTACTGACGGTATTAATTGGTCAAGAACTGAGCGATTCAAATGTACTTGGTTCGGTATAGCAGGTATGTAATTTAACATAATTTAGTGGGGCATGTCATAAATGAAAGGGATCTCCATACTATAAACACTATACAATATGTCTGTTACATGTTAGTAGATGCCCTGCTTAGTCAGGGGAAAATGGAATGTTTGAATAGGCCGTATGTAGCCGAGGGAGTTGAAGCTATCTTTCACTACCTTGCAGTAGCGCCGATTAAATCCGGCCTAGGAGGGGTAGACTATTATAACGTGACGGTTTCATGCAGTCCAAATTTGACATTCTCAATTTCATTCGAATAGGGTACTAACATGTTCATAATCCCCATTCCTTCTATGCCAGAATTCATTAGAAAACAGGTAAATACCAATAAAACCATTGAATACTACACAAGTATTATATTTACTGTGTCACCATTCCAATATTCATCTTCTAAACTTAAATTAATATTCCATTCGTCCCAGATGATTTCTGTTGTTTTCAGCCAGACGATTGCGCTAATGGATACAAGAATCCCTCCCCCTGGATATTCACTAAGAACGCCCTTTTAGCGAAATCTGCATCAAGGAGAGTGGTCATTTGGAACAATTAATATGGCCATAAAGTTGTGATTTATTGCAATGTTTTCCATTGGGAGGGGTCACGCTAATGTCACAATAATTGCCCCTGATATTCGTGACCCGTGTCATCGCTCTAATCCCCGTCATTCGTTCGTCCTCTATCATTCTTTATTTAATATTATTGCTGTTCACTGATGTGGAATTGAATAATATTTTCAATATTTATGCAAAAAAAAATTAATATTAATAATGTATGTTTGACGATAACAGAAGTGTATTTAAATTATCCTGTATTATTGATAATATTTAATAGGTTTAAGTGTTTTGAATGTTAAAAAAACAAGTAGACAAAAAAAAATTGTTTAAGTAAAATTTAATCAGATTCGTTTTTAACATTTTATTGGAAGAAGATAGTTGACCTTATGAAGTAAATTATACGAAGATATTCAGGGTGGCGGTCAATACAGGTACCAGAATAGTATAGAATAGTTTTTTAGTCAGAAAGTATTAATAAATTGTCTTTTCTACTATTTTGTTTCCTTCATCGACTGTCACCCGGACTATCTTCTTACAATCTTTAACCTTTTGGTAGTAACATTTGAAAAGTTCACTGAGATAATATTGATATTTCAAAAATTTCTAGCGTTTATTAATTTCCATGCTTATTAGAAGTTGTGACGTGAAAGTATTTCTTACATAATTTTGATATTCTTCGTTAAATGGGAATAAAATAAAACATACAATTTTTAATATTAATTTTAAAGGGAATAAAACATCTATGGGTCGGTGCCAAAATAATATAGAGAAATTATTAACATAAATTAAATTTATTAGTTACACTTTTGATCGCTGTTGTGGCTACTATAATTTATGAGCTAGAACATCACAATATGAATTTATTTAGAGCAATAATACCAATAAATAAAAAATTATTGAAAGAGCTTATGGATTCCAGAGTCTTCTTAGGTAGATAAAAATATATTTTTAAAAAATACTAGGATTGCTATGTAGTTGGGTATTATACGAAATATTAGTCTCTACATCATATAAAATTTAAATTACATAATATGTAAAATATTACAATTTGATATTTTTTGTTAGTTCTGTAAAATTGTGCAAAAAATATTTTTAAAACATTGTGCAAATTGTTCCTTACATAATATTTTAGTGCGACACTCATTTCTTTTGATTAAAAAAAAAGTAAGTTAAAGCGTTAGAAAATTTAAAAAATGCTTCCTCTTTAAACCTTGTTAATTTTAACTGATGATACCCCTCTTCAGTTGTAGAGGTTTATTATTGAATTCCCGGACGAATAGACCAATGAAGTAGAAAAGAGACAAGCGAACTGGATAACCGGATGATACTGATTGTGGTAGCGATGATTGTTGAGGACGTGATATCAAAGTAGAAGCAGATCCAATCTGAGGCTTTGTCCCGTGCTTGGAATAACTTAGCACAGGGCAAGCACAAGCACAAGCACCCTCTGCTACTAGCTCGTCTTAGATCAATAAGAATATCTATGCTAATCCCACCTGCCCTATCGATATAATATTCAAAGCCTCGTCTTCTATGTATATATTATATTGACAATGCTCATTCCATTTCTCAGAATCGATTATACCGTGAGGAACTTTCTGGTTCATTGTCATTCATGGTCGATCTCCCGATACTGGAGGCAGTGATCTGGCGCCAGGATGTGGGCTTCTTGGGTCATTTTCGTCATCAATAGTCGATCATATTGCATATTAAATATCCGCATTTTTATTTTATTACTCATACGCTCAAAAAGTAAAGACATGAATCTTCTAATTCTTGCTAGTTTTTACTACTTCTTTACAAAGACTTTTATTGAAATCCGGGATAAGAAATATTGGATGGGTTAAAGTATAATAGAAGAATAAAAATAAACTAAATGATTGTTCAAATAGTCACCTCCTGTTCTTTTTTATCTCGCACTTACTTGTAAACTACATTATACAAAGTATGAATTATGAAAAAGGAAAGTAGTAAACTAAAGAAATATAAATATATATTAGTATAATACTAAGAACAAGTGTAGTAATGAGTGATAGGATTACAAATCTGCTTATGATGTGTTATGAAATAATAATATGCAGAAATAATAACAAATATTGTACAATTAAAATAAAAGAATAATTGACTGTGATATATTTTATTTTATAACTTCCCTTCCTAGTTTAAATTATCCTATAATAAATATTTAACGTTAGATAAATAAAAATATTACGTTAGAATCAAATTTTTTGATTCTTTACTATAAAACAAATTTAATGCTAATTCATAAGGTAAAAACAAAACTTTACAAAATATGGATTCTTTTTATTCTCACTCAATTAATTTTTATATTTTAAAAATTGTCTAGCGTTTATTAATTTCCATACTTATCAGAAGTTGTGTCGTGAAAGTATTTCTTACATAATTTTGATATTGTTCGTTAAATGGGAATAGAAATGTAGGTTTTAATTCCATAATATAATTCTTATTCATTTTAAATGTTTCTGACTTGTATTAAAAAAAGTCAATATAATTGAGTGAGAGGTTTGTCTGGCAAAACTGAGAAAATTAGTTGTAGTGGAACTTGCAATTTTCTACCCATATCAGTCTGTCCAGCGTGTAACTTGAGAAAGGTTTTCATTTTTTTTTCTTACTGTTACGGCGTAATTACTTTGCGCCAGTTAAGTAGTTAGAGGGTCTGAGATTTTTACATAACGAATAACGTTTTTACTTCATCACATCTGTGTACAATTTATGATAAATTTCCCTCCATTTATATTTTGACATTTAATTTAAGATTAGTTGATGATTAAAATTATAAAATTCCGGTTTGAAGAGATAGAAAAACTGTATTAAAAAAATTTTGGACGTCAGCAGAGAAATGTGCTGGGAATAATAAGAAGCTACTCGATAATATTTTCGAATAAGTCTCGAAGAGCTCCGCTCTACATCTCGTGCGTAGGTGATAGAATGGGCTAGGGGATCCTCAGGTCGAAAGTATAAATATTGTACATACTAATATAATTATGATTAGTGTTTTTATTTTATTGTTATTCAAAATGTTGCTTTATTTATTTTCTCCTTATTACTTCATGTACATATGTTGATTATGTTCATTTTATTTATCTTTGGGTTTATATACATATAGAGATTTTATTATTATTTATTTATATGATTATTTTATATATTTCATAATTTTGTTGTGAATGTGATCATTTATCACTACTATTTATTGTCCAATGTTGTGGCAGATGGCTGTACTTATCAATAAATAAATATTATATAATATTCAATAAAAATTGTAAAATAATACAAATTTAATTTACAAAAATTTAAAAAAGAATCAATGAAAAATGTAATGGGTGCTTTCATTTGTAGTATAAAAACGTGACTTAAATTCTAGCTATATAAATAACACTATTCCTATTAAATTGATTCAAACAATGGCTAAGACTGAAGATGAACTTTTTTATTCAAAGTGTAAACCTTGTTTGAATGATATTATATGTATGAGTACATGTACTATATGTAATAGTTAGAAAACGTTTCAATTAGAAGAGAGGTGTTTCGTTATAAAGTCATGTAGAAAAATATTTATATGAATGGATTTTGAAATAAAAAAGTGTAATCAATATTTTAAATGGTAAATGTTAGAATAAATTATTTTTATATTTAAAAAGTGCTTTGAACTGTAGAAAAAAATTAATAACAGAGGTAATTTATAATAAATATATAAAAACAATAATTATGGATCTGTTTGTCAAAGAAAATCTCTGTGGTTACACCATGGAATATGTAAATAAAGATACGTTTTCAGTTCAATTGTGTATTATATAATTTATTTTTGATAATAAAACTGCAATTTAAAAGAATTCACTTAAATTATGTTTGATGGGAGATTTTTACTATAATGTGTAATGTAACAACCTTATGTATTCGTGTCGCTTAAAATATTGGTAGAAATTGAAGCACAACTGGAGAATTAAGCACTTATTTTTCCATGTTATATTATCCTCAATGCCTTATAATATACTTTGCTTTGGGTTATTGAGACTTCATGCTGGGTAAGTTCCTTCACTCCACAGACAATGAGTTAAGTTGGCCACGATACAGGAGTGATCAGGCTAAGTAGAACTTGATCCGACAGAGGGCAGTATCCTATACCAAGAGGCTAAGTGAATTAGTTGCTAGCCTACCATTAGTGGAGTGATATTTGTCCATTGCCAGGAAGTGGTGATCACATCTGGTCTCAATGATCGATGGGTACTCACTGTTGTATGATCGAAATGGGAGAAGTAGGAAATATGATATGACCCTGTAATATTATTAAGAGTGATTCCCTAATAAGTTATATTGTTTTGGTGTAATAAACCCGATATAATATTGCTTTACTCGTCCTTTTTTAAAAACAATAGAGCTACAACAGTTAGTCTACAACCAAAGCACTCTTCTATAATTAAGCTTTATTATAATTTCAGTTACATTATTATAGAGAAATTATAATAACATCTCAGACCTTAAAACTTTTATGGTTTTATAGTGAATGAATAGAAAAAAACATATTTATTCTTTCAAAGATATTTATTCCATTAACTTTGATAATATTTATATTCTAGTAACTGTTCGTTATTACAAAAAAGGCTCATTTGAAAATCCATCCACTAACACCTCGAACCTTACCCTATTACCATACTAATTTACAGTTACATTATAAACATATTTATGAAGAAAAAACGACTGAAGTCCAGTATAATGTAGTAGAAATAGACATATACTTAAGGGTCAGGATGGGGAGTTCCATTCGTTTAAATGGACCAGTTCTCAATCATCCCCTCCTTTTCCTAGATCGATTCTTTTTTACTAAATCACCTTTTTTTTTAATTAAAAAAACTATCTAGATATTCAAAAACAGATTCAATATATTTAATCTTCTGTTTCTTTTTTTGGGCAGAAAGTTTTTTCTTAAGAGACCCAAAAATAAACTATTACCGTAAATCAATTTTTAAACTGTAATAAATAAAACATAAATACATTACAGAGATTCAAACTTTGTCAAAAATGAAATAAAAAAATCCAATATAGGGAACAAACTGAAAATTTTTTTTTTTTTACTAATTTGAAGTAAAATAAAATTTAAAAACTGTATCCCTTAGGATTACAGAACCGACCGACTACAAGTGAATTGTGTATATCTCTTGTGATTTTCGTTGATTTCTAAGTAATTGACTATTCAATTCAATTCCTCGATTATCAAATCTACTCTTGTGAGTAATGATAATTAGTAGTACAACTGCCAATAAAAATAATAAGACATAAATAAATATGCACTATGTAAAAAACTACTTTCTATCAAAGTCATTCTTATTTAAAATTGTTCATGTTCTCATTTTATTTAAAAAATCTTAAAAATAATAAAAATTAAAGAAACGCATTGTCGAATTTTCATAATATTGTAATTTAACATAATGAGATGAAAATCTTTGAAACAAAATATGCGTATACATACACATACAAACTGGGAAAAAAGAACTTAACCAAACTTATTTATAGGGTTACACGAAAAAAAATATATAAATATAACGTCATTTAAATCAAAACAATAAATTCCTGTAATAAATAAAAATAGAAAATTGGTTAAACTGAGCTCATGAAGGGAATGTTTTTATTAGAGAAAAAATAAAACAATTGACTTTATTATCACCATGAGTGAATGAGATGCCCCCCCTCCCCCCCCCACTGTGGTTAGATGCTTCTTTCCTCATGGAGGATGAACCAAAGTCGAAGACCTCTGTCCATCCACTTTCTCCAGATGGAGGATGAGTTAAGATTGCTGACGTTCGTCTGCCCGCCGTTACGAAGTGAATAGAATGATAGAGATGGGCAGACTCCTGGGCTACTAATATTGCTTTAGGATATTTATCTGAGTCAGTATTAAAAACTGTGACCTGCAGGTTTTTCTTTATATCTCTAAAGTATAAACATTAACTGCATTTTTTTAACATAAGAGATACTATCTGTTATGTGCTTAATAATTAAAACATATGCTGGCCACATCATCTATGATTTGACTCTATTCAAAAAATGCAATACCTATGCTGTTATAGTTCATTTTTCTCAGGAAGACCCATTCGTGCGACAGTTCTTTTTTAATGGAGAATCCGCAACACCTGAGCAGCCAGAATTTAGTATCCTCTGGGACAGACGTCGGAGGATATAAAGATGGAAATGGAAAGAATTTCACTCGTGGAGTTCTTGCCATAAAATCTGCATACGTTCTGCATATTTTACATAAATATCACCGCTCGGTCTGTATATGCTATTAGAGCCAATGTATTTTACTGAATGCTTAATATATTTATGCAAATTGAAATCAAAGTTTGAAACAAAAAAGTTCAATGATCATCATCCCTTTTACTGAGGTTAAGTACGAGCATAATTAATTTTGGAGCATTTTATTTTATTTTTTTTTTTAAGATCCATTCAAAACTTATTTGCCTAATGATAACCTCATCTTCTGTTCCTGAAATAAATATTGTACAAACCTTGTATCCTAAAAGGAGAATGGAAGCTTGTATCAGAATCGGTAGTTTGATTTTTTTTTTTAGATTGTTTATAATATTTGCGCAATTAACAAACTAAATTTCGGACTTTGTTTTTTATTAGTATGAATTAAATTTGCACACCTGATTTCTTGTTACTAGCACCATTCTTATTTTTTTGATAATGATTTTCTTAGGTTTTTTTTTTTACAACTATTTTTTTGTTGATAAAGCGAATAACTCACATCTATTTCCATTTCACTCTTGCCTAGTATTATTCTAAAAGCTTGGGTGATATTGTTGTAGTAGACAGTTATTTGTTATTCAAAGTAGAATACATCTATTTAAAATTATTTAAGTGATGTTGGAAGATTGTTGATTGACCGTAAGTTGTTTATAAATAGAAGATGATCTAGGTGCTGTCAGAATAATTCAAATAGTAAAAAAAAAAAATATTTATTGTGACTTTTCGCCCCTTTCACCGGGCTTTCAAAATGTTACTTCACTACTTTTAGGGTAATTTTTTTTTGAAAGATAATTGATAAAAATAATTAAATTTAGGAAATAGGGATCTTCTTTTTCAATTAATTTAATAGAAAAATAAATTTTATAGATACAATTATTGAAAAGAAAAATGTTATTTTCGCAAATAAATAAGTCAATAAGTATGCATGATTAGAAATCTTAGAAACTTTTTAAGATGAAAATTTGTAATAAATGAAAAAATTAAGAACGTAAGGAAGAGGGGGACCGTAGAATGATTAAAACAATTATCAATGAATTTCGAATAATAAATTATAAATTAATAAGATCTGCATTTCAAAAGAAAAATAAGTTGTTCGGTTTTATCTGTTAAGCGCTCGTGTTGATTGAGAAGGATGTTAAAATTTTACTTATCATAAACGTAGTATATGTAAAAGTTAGTGCCATTTCCTTATATTAATATTCAATGGAATAATATAAGGAAATGGCACGAACTTTGATGTTAAAATTTTACTTATGAAAAGGAAATTTTGATTTAAGTTGAGAGAAAACTTTAAGAACTGTAGAGCTAGACTAAATTGCAGAGTTAGAGAGATAATAATGGACGAAAAAAATATTAGAAGTAGGAAGCGAAGTCTGAGTAGATGTAGTGAGCACTGCGGTGGATAATATTAGTGTTAGTATCTTGTGGGCCTATGTGTTTTGAGACATATTGCAAGATCGTTGATTGAATGTGAGAAATATATATTAGGAAGATGGTTTGGGTGCGGTCAGAACAACTCAAATATTAAAAAAAATATATATTTTTGTGAGCCAAAATTTCACCATTCTTAAGCTTTCCTTCATTCAGAAAGCTCTGATGAAGCCCCACAAAGTTTGAGTAATTTTGACGGTATCCGAACTATTTTTCTCTTTTATATTTAAGTAATGTTTCTATTCAAATAAATTTAGTTTAATATTTGATTAATCTCAATTTGTATTAAATATACATATGTTTTAGTGTTAGGTAATTAGTTAGGAATATTTATTTATTTATTTTATCTATGTTTTACAGTAGGGAATAAATATGAGAACAATAAAACTGTGAAAAAGTTTATGGCTGTTGTACAACTCATTATGCTTATCATCTTCTTCAAGGTTCATACGAAAATATCGTCACCAAGATCCAGAAAAAAAATAAAGATTTAACTTAATTGATAATCAACTCAAACTTGGTACTAAACCTATCCTGCAATTTACATCAACTACATTCAGATCACGACATTAGATTGACATGTAGCCCTCAGAAAGAGAAGAGAAGAACAAGATACACTAAAGCCTACCAATGTCCGACCTGTGATCCAACATGGCTAGCCTAGTAAATATTTGTCTCGGGCATTCACTCGTTTACAGAGGACAGGTAAAGTTGACGTCTGGCGCTGGAGAGAATTAACTGTCTTGTCCAGGGGAGACGAATAATAGAACTGAACGTTGTAGCGCAGCATGGAGTCCCCACGTCCCTGTCCGAGGACACTCTGTTTGGAGAGGCTGATTAGAGGATACCTGGCAACTGGGATCTGGATTAGTAGGCGGTGTGGAGGAAATGAAAAAGGTATCAGGATCTCTACTTTTATTCCATGTTTAATGAAAAATACAATAAATAATTTTTCCAGCAATGTATTCATATTTTAAAGGATTGAACTACTGAAATATAAAATAGTCGAAAATTGAGTGTAAGGATACAAATTAAATAAATTTCAATGATGAAATCCTTCTTAAATTAGATATTATAATAGGGAACTCTGCGCAAATTAAAAACCTTAGAGGTATTGTTCGCCCGTTCAGATCTCACTGTGCATTTTTAAAATTTATTTATTGATATTTACAACTGTACATAAATACATCAAGTAAATTTGAGGAAATCATAATGGTATGGAACAAGCATGTAGAGAAACTACCCAATGCACTCTAAAAACATTTTTACATTATAAGGTCTCGAAGCCATCTTCTTTTCAGACACCTCGGAGGATTGTCCGGAATAAAAAGAGGAAGCGAGATTAGAAACTAACGGGTTCGGATGGTTAGGGAGTTTGTAATGGAAGGATTGATATCTAGTTCGGGCTAGATCGGTTACAAATGGAACATTAAGGTCTTTGTGGATGATTTTATTTGTGAAAAAATAGGGAGTATTTAGGATTTTACGAAGGATTTTGGATTGTAAGGATTGGATACGAGAGGAATTCGAAGGTGCAGTGGAGCCCCAAAGCTCAACGCAGTATGTCTAGATAGGCCTTATAATTGTCATGTGAATCAGTCTTTTTTAAAGAATTGGAAGTTAGGACCATTTGTCTAGTAAATGCTGTAATAGTCGAAATCGACGTCCAGGTTCCTGTCTTTTCAGCACTGTGTATTTAAGTATAATAATTTAGATATTAAAAATCATAACATTGAACATGTCATTATTGACTTTGTTAAGTATTTTATATTTCCCTAAACATTTTAAATTTTCCTCTGTCTTTCATGGTTCGTTTTTTTTTTTTTCGCAAATTAAATTGTACTCTAACAAATACTTCCGTAAGTTTTATAGGCTTTGAAACGGTTTTTTAACCGCTTTCAATTTACTTATCAGGTCATTGGAACGCTTTTAGAGTAATAGGGCCAGACCGCTCTGTCCTTAGGGACACTCTTACAAATTTAGAGCCGGTTGAGAAACTACTAAAAGCCCTTGCCAAGTTAAATCTAAGGCGGTGGGTTAGTTGAGAGTTAGCCGGAGTTTGCAGCCTCTGTCGAGGGCTATACATCATTCACTGCTTCACTACATCATTCACTATTCGGCTCATTCATTCACTACTCATTTCACCAATCACTTACCTCAAGAACTTATCTTTATAGACTGATTGGTTCCAGGTGAAAACAAATAATCATTATTTTCCTTATATATTTTTGTCTTTACTTCTTTAAATTTACAACTGTATGTAATCTAAAAACAATTTTATGAGATAATCTAAAATGACAAAATATTTGTGAAGAAACTGCTCGTTGGTAGCACTCCAATAACATATCTACATTACAAGGTCTCAATACCTTCTTCTTTTCAAGCATCTCGGAGGGTTATCAGGAATAGAAGAGAAAGAAATGTTTAAAATTAGGATTTGGATATTCAGGTAGTTTACTATGGAAGGATTTGTACTAGTATGGGCTATGGATGATTTTATTTGTGACAAATTAAGGAACATTGATTGTATATGATACGAGATAAATTTTATGTTTTAGTGTAACCCCAAATCTCAATTCCTTACGTCCTATGACATAAATCAGTATTTTGTAATTTGTTAAAAGGTTTGACTGTTGTAATAATAACATACACTAATATTATTTTTTTCATAATAGGGAGTGATATAACAGGAGTTAAAAAGTATTAAAGTACAAGTTACTATTGTACAAGTCAGTGTAGTTGTATTAAGTTAAATCTACAAGACTAATAGTATTAGTTTGTACTTTGTTATGAAAGACGGCCTGGATATTGTCCTAGCGTATCTATTCGATAGAGAACTAAAATATCATTAAGGTATACTGAAGGACACTCCGCATTACAAATAGAATACTAAATATGGCTTCCGATATATAGTATATATATATGATATATAGTATAATTTTGTATATTGTTAAACCATTATTGATGCATAATGAGGTAAATGGAGCATGCTACACTACATCTAGAATAAAATTCTTCAATTCTATTTTGCATCTATTAAAGATGTTTTGAGTGTCCAGCGTCATTGTATTCATCAGTTCATATACAATTGCAGTTCTGCATGAAGCGCACCAATAGGAGTGGAACGTAGAATTAATGAGCTGAATTTGTGCTTCTGCTCCCCTTTCTTAATTGTTATTTGGGAAGAAAAAGTATTAATACAAATAACATATAATTTTTGATTTATGATTTTTTCTAGTTCATTTTTCTCCTTCTATTTTTTATTCTTAAATTGTTTAACATATTTCCTTGATAAGCCCCCTAAATTGTTTTACATATTTCCTTGATAGATATATAATCTATTTTTTAAACAAATTAACTTTAAAATGTAGAACAATATAAATCCATATTTAAATATTTTAAGACATAAAAAAAACTGTGAATGTTACTTCCAAAATGAAGTTTATTTGAATTTTAAATCAATTAAGTAATGTTAATATGGATGTAATATTAATGAAACAAACATAATAAACTTGTCATTTCATTGTTAATAATTTTTTCTACAAACTATTTTAAATAAATTTGATTATTATATATATATATACATATAATAAATGAATAACCTCTTCATCAAACTATGTGGTTTTAAATTTCAAGAAATCTATAATCTAAAATTCGATTAAATAAAATCTGTCCTTCCACCGTCCACGGTTTTTTTTTTCTAATATTAAAAGTAAAATTGAGTATAATGTACTCTTACTTAAAATAATAGTGTTTCGTTGTATTCGAACTAACTAAGATTTTAAATTGTTCTAAATTAAGTTTCGATGTACTGAAACGTTAACGGAAGATTGCAAAAACACTAAGAAAAAAATCGAGTATAAGTGTTCTGGGGGAGGAGACAGATAGAGTTGAAGTTAGGAATCCAGGCCGTATATAGGCCGCCTCTCGAGTCCTCTCCAGGCCCTTTCATAGGAAATTGAAAACCACCCCACAGTTTTCCTTCTTTCTCTCCCACATTTTTTTTCCCTTTCACCAAAGGATATGTCAACAATTTAATAGAAAATCCGTGAAGGGGGTCTAATTCCTCTCTGAATCATTTTGGGCCGATTTAATTGTGTTTACGATTGTAGTGTATGTAGTTCAAGTTCATTCTTACGATTTGCGATTAAAAAATATTTATAAATAAATCATTAAAAAGAGACTATTCTTTATTTTAAGGCTAATTACTACATAACTCAAAACAATGTATATTCAGAATTTATCTGATTTTCTACGATACAGTTATAGCAATATCAAATTTTTTACCAGTCATTAATTAGCTGATTTAAGGTGAATTAAGCTATAAGAATTAAGTTAAATTAGGTTGTTAATACTTCACCATAATTTTTTAAAATGTGTAATGATTTTATTATATTTCATACAATACTTGTACTTAAGTTATATTTATTTATTTTAATTTTATTTATAGCTGAAGTGAAGCGATGCATTTAATTAATATAAGGAGGATTGGATTTACCTTGTTGACGAAACGTAACAGAAAAAGAGCAAGTAAACACAAGTGACGATTAATGTGAATATTATTATTATTACCAACGCCTCTCGCGATGTACTATGAAAATACATCGCGCGTTTCTTTGGATGGGTTCGTCATTCTCGCGCCTATTTATGTGTGTCACCCATTGGCTAGCAGGCCTCACAAATGCCCTTGGGGGGGGGGTGACTGTGAGTGAGTATTATATAATTATAAGCTTGAAAAAATCCCGCATAGGGCGGGGACTCGAACTCGCAACTTTTGGGTTGGCAGACAAGCGCGTCACCTCCTTTAATGTGTATACACCAGTTGCTAAAATAAAGCTTATACTACTTTGTAAGAAGTCACTGCTACAATACGAAAAAAAGCCTCGATATTCAATAAATAATGATTTAAATTGTCAATTATGAGTCTTTATAACAATGTAAGTGAAAAAGATACACAGTTTAGATTACTATGATGTGGTTAACATAAATTCACTAAAGAACTCAATAGGTGATATAGATTGTGTAAAATAGAAATAAATGATACTAAAACGGAGGGGAAAAACGATCATGTGCAGGAGGGATTGAACGGCTTCCTTCCACAACACTGGGGTGCATCTATTTATTTTGCTCTATCAGGAAACCTCTTCTCAGGCTATGCTTTTCTTTTATCATTCTCTTTTAGAAACAGTTATCGGAAGAATGGATAATCCAATCTGCAAACATTAGTCGATGGATTATCAAATTGTTTACAGGTCATTTGTTCAGTGTGTTTTTAAACTGTCCATCACTTTTTGGATATTTGAATATAAAACGTGGAACACTAATGAATTTATTTGGAGCATTAATTTGGTATTCAAACAGAGAAATGGGAATTTCTCAGTTATATAGAAATAAAAAAATATTTTTAATAAATTATAAATTTATTGGAATACATCCTGATTTTAAAAATCAATATTAACACAAATGAAAATATTCGAGATTCCTCCTAAGCGTAAGGATAATATATGATTCTTGAAATAATTTATCTAAACAATGAATTGTTTATATTTTATTATTATATACATATATATTATTTAAAAGTTCTATGTAATAATATGACTTTATTTAAAATTTTCTTGCTATAAATGTATTCAAAATATTGTATTTTTATGTACCGGGAAGGAGTAGCTCATTAGTAAGGCAATGGACTACTAACTCCAAGGATCCGGGTTCGAATCCGGCTGTAGCAATTGAGTGGGTTCGGGTGCTTTCCGGGTGTCCTCCGGAGGCTACCCAGCCTCAACAAGTAGGTACTCTTAATTGTGTAAAAATTTGGTGGTCAAGCGTGATTCTAAACAAGTCACCTCCTAACACAACCGTTGGTCTAGTAACAGTACTTCCTTACAAAGTACTTCACTCCTGACCCTTCGTGGGTTGTAGTGGTACAGATTTAATTTAATTTAATTAATTTTTATGTAACTGTTTACCACCTACAATTGGATATTTTGTCCATCAGTAGAAATATATTAGTTTTTCTTTTTCTTCGTTTATTGATTTATGTTAGGTATTTTCTGTCGTGTTTTAATGAATTTTGTTACTGTCTTTAACTATCTTGTTGTATACAAACTACGTAAAATGTATTTATCAGTAAAGAAAAATTTATACAATTTTGCTTAATAAAAAGTTTTGATAAAGCTAAAATAATAACCTGACAGAAATTTATTGTTAACATATACTTGTAAAATTCCGATTACACGTCCTTAAGCCTTTTAAATCACAGTAATAAACTGATTGCTCTTAAAAAAACACTTTGACTCGACATCCACAGGGAGTGGTAATAAAGAAAAATAGAATGTGAGCGAGGAGAAATCGAGATAATACCGGGAGCCGAGAAATGAATCTCGGATACTCCTCATTAAAGAAGAATAGCTTTTGAAGAAACAAATAAAATTTTTGTGTTCATACATAAGTGATAGTGTCGGATCTTCTGCAGTATTTTTTTTAGGTAAATTGAAACTTTACTTTGTCTGCTAAGGTAGAACATTCATAATTAAAAATGACACAAGGGGGCATTATTATTAAGTTAATCTTTTATTGTATTAGTTAGTTTCCCTATCGTCACTTTATTACAATTAAACGTAATACATATCATATTTACAGAAAAAAATATACTTGATGTAGATATAAAAATGTTATTTAACAATTCATTCCTTCATTCCTCCATTTTGACCTGCTAATAACACAATTTAGAATACAATTTGGCTTCACATATTTTGTCACGTATTTTATAATAATTCTCCCTGTTCCTTAAAAATAATAAAATTAAAAAAAAATCGCCTTGTATAAAAGAATAAAAAATTAAGGATTTACACCAAAAAAATTAAATAAAAATGGTATATTTAGCCATTATGCTTAACCCCTGACCCTGGCCGAGCCATCGGTCACTTGTGAAGAATCACGGCTAGCTATAAAAGCAGCTAGTACTAAGTGGGATAATATTTTTCTGCCTTTCATGCCCTCCTATTGTTAAGAGCACGCGGACATGCGATTTCCCTCGCTTCTCAAGATCTCCCCCTCCCCTAGATGTATGGAAGACTCCAGAGGGACTCCAGGGTATGGAGGCTCCCATTAAGTACACTTAAGTCCCTTCCCTCCTGGATATTTATCCTCCAGAGCTGTCTGTTCCAGCGAGTGGTATCGTTCAGTCCAGTACCACATCTCACCTCTTACTGCTTCCTTCTGTTAGTTATTGTTTTTTTTTCTCCTTCTTGGTGATGTATGGCTTGTCGATAGCGGTAGCTGCCTTGGATATTTCAATTGAGGTAAGTGACAGATCTATGTTGTGTTCTGAATGATAAATCGAATTCTTATCGATCGTTGGCTGGTAAAAAATCGTTCTTTGATTGTTCCTAAGTCGTTATTTGTAGTAAGAAACTCAGAATTCTATAATTAGTTTTTTAGATTAATCCTGATTTGTACCTTGTTATTTTATTAATATCTATTACCCTCAATCATAAAACAGTAAAAACCAATATAATTCAGGGTTTGTCCGGCGTAGATGGACAAGATTTTTCTTCAACACTTTTAATTAAAAGCAAACCATAATTTAGGTTTATCTAAAAAAATAAATAAATAAAAAAAATGTTTTCCGTAAAAATGTGCAGAATGATAACCCTACGAAATATAATGCAATGCTTATTTAACCCATAGTTTAATCTTTTAGATACTATTTTTTGCTGCAATAGTCATATTTAGTTTTATATCGAGTGCAAGAGATTATATCTTTTATCTTTACTAGATGTTCCCCTAATTTTTAACCCTAAGTTTTTTTTCATATAGTTATATTTATCCCGTATTGCTCCAGAACTATGTAACTGATCCACGTATCCCGGTGGTTCATCAGTCCCGAACTTTATTTTTGTTTTGTAATAAAATAGTCTAATTTTATTTAAAATTAAAATTTAAAATAGAATCCAATCCTTACAGTCCAAAATCCTTCGTAAAGTCCTTAATGCTCCTTACTTCATCACGAATCATGTCATCCATTAGGACCTCAGTATTTCATATGTTGCCGATTTAGCCTGAACCAGATACCAATCCTTCCATGATAAACTTTCCAACTACCCAAATCCACTTGTTTCTGACCTGGCATCACCTTCAGTATCCAATAATCCTCCTAGGCGTCTGAAAAGAAGATGGCCTCGAGATCTTCTTCTCTAGAAATGTTATTGGAGTTCTATCAATGGATAGATTCTCAACATGTTTGTATCATGTGTTTATGTGTTACCTACAGGAGATTTACTTGTTGTATATATTTTTGTACAGTTGTAAATAACATTAATTAAATCATAAAAAAAAAAGTTTAAAATATGAAATATTTTATAAAAATCCTCACTTTTAAGTAGTCATATTCTATCGAAAACAATGTCTACATTATTTAATATATATATTTTTTCTTGATTAACGACACATCTAACAAAAACAAAAAAAATATTTTATTCTTTATTTGACTTATTCTAGACTGTGGTTATTATTTGACAATCCTACTACTTATGGGACAGTCTAAAGAGGGATCAAAGAAGAGAAAGGAAACCCTTGACTACAGTAATAGCTTTGAAATGTATTCGTTACAATTTTTTTTTTGTTAGATGGCCACTATTTAATGATAGCAGAGATATGATGTTTTTTCCCGCATAATTTTTTATTTAAATTTGATTCTATAAACCAATATAATTTTATATTTATAAATTTAACAGATCTAGTTTTACGAAACTGAATATTTCGAGTTGACCTATAGTCCATTAGATTTTTGCTTATTTCGATTATGCCATCATCGCCCTCACTCGTTTGCACTATTCTTCTCTTGTTAGGACACATCCTGACCCCGAAATATCAATTATTTATATTTATCATTACATACAATTATACAATGTTTATGCATTGGTAATTACAAAGACGGTAGATTCACTTACATAGAGGGTGTGGGGTTAGCTTAGTTCGCTAATATAATAGCCCACCTGCCCTAACCCTGTATCCTGTTAGCTGCTTATCATAACTTTAAAACATTTACTTATTTCGAGCGGGGTTATAACAAGGGTAGGCCATAGTGTATAGCACCACTCTTATCCCCTTAGGACGACTTTCTTATATTATGTTATTTTTTATAGATTTAATTACCGTGAGTACAACAGTATAACGAAAAAGTGGCTTTTCCTATCAATTCCGAAAATCAATTTTTTTCAAAGCCATTTCGTTTTTTGTGTTTCGATCCTAGTTATAGGACTATTAGTAGATCAGATTTTCCTTTTGTCTCTAAAATTGAAAGCAGAATAATAGTTAGGAAGCAGATCGAAGAGGTGATAAAATAACCTTTGAACTCTAAATAATAATCGGCTCTAAGCTAGAAAATACAGGATGACCACGAGCGGGCTAAATCGGCGAAATGGCTGGCCGGTGGGTGCTAATTGGGCGGCCGTTAGCTTTTAGTATTCTCGACCCTTGTCAGCTGTTAACTGCCCAATTCCACCTCACGATATGGCTCCTACCTACCTCTCTTTCATTTACTCTCGAAATTCTAATATTTTACGTATAGGTAATACGAATGAATGGATTCGTTCATTCATATAAAAACTACAATATACCACGAACATGTGGCAATGAATTGGCAAGTTAACGAATCTGAACAAATGATTACCAATAATGAATGGAAATGGAACCCTTATGTAGAAAACAGCAATAAAAACAAAAAGTTGAAATTTTTCCAATTACCGGAGAGTGGATTCGTATTCATTTAATAGAGCTTATTTAAACGTAAATTTACTCAGCTATAACAAAGCTGTGTTTTCGGCTTTAGCGCACTTACTCAGCCTCCGCTGGCTCATTACCAGTAACACAGTGGGAGAGACGCCCTGGGAACTCAAAGAGTCCTGTCCTATCCTCAGGTCGTTAATGTAAATATTGTATATTAGAGTGTAAATGTAGTGATTATTTTTTTATTTTTGCTATTATTATAATCATTATTGTTTTGCATTTATTATTATCTATTTTCATTTATTTTTTGGAAGGGGCTACCCTAAGGAAGTACTTTCCTACCATTGATGGGTCCTCCCCGAGTACTGGGTCTCACAGTTCTTCACGGGGCATGGGGGTTTCCGTGCTAAGCTCGCCGTACATGGCATAAATATCGATCATCTATGCCCAATTTGTCAGGTTCCTGAGACCTCCGAGCACGTCGTACTTGTCTGTACCTCCTATAAGCACTGAGAGCCAAGATGATGATGGAAACAGAACTCTATGTTCTGACTGAGAGCGATCTTCCTGTGCTGATGAAGAAAGATAACTACCCGCACTACAAGAACTTCGTGTACGGGTGGAAGGAAGCGGTGGGCTCTACTCATTTCTCCCTGGGTAGGAGAGAATAAGCTACACCAGCAAGGCCTCTGTACAATAGTAAGATATATTTTGTAGAAAGAGAAAACTGTGTGCACAGCTATGTAAATGTTTGTCATATGCAGCAATAAGTTGTACCCACTGCTGCGAACACCCGTATTGTCTAATAGACAGGGTAGGGTGATAAATAAATAATAATACATTATTGTTTTTCTTTTCATATACATAGTTTGATTATTTTAATTTTTTTTCCTTCTGTTTATATATATTTGAGATAGGTTTTATGTATTTTATTTTATTTATTTAAAATTTAATATGACTTTAATCAGTTATTACCATTACCTACTGACAAACAGCGTTGTCACAGATTGTTTTAATTATCAATTAATAAATTTTTGGAGTAAAAAAATAAATAAACCAATTCATTTACATTTATTTTTTTATTATTTTATCCATTTTTAGTTTTGACTGCCGTCAAAATAGCCCTGAAGCAGCCCTGCAACGTGGGGCGAAACGTTGGCTCATTAAATTAGTATATTTCTACTATTTGAGTTTTTCTTGACCGCACCCGGACCATATTCCTTTCATCACATTTATTTTTATTTGTTTATTGACATTTACAACTGGGGATACTAATACATCTAGTTAATCTGATGCAAGACCATAATGGTATGATAAAGGCATATATAGAAACTACTCATTGACACTCATTAGAACGTCTTGAGGCCATCTTATGAGGCGCCTCGGAGTATTGTCAGGTAAGAAACTAGGTTTGAGTGGTTAGGGAGTTTATAATGGAAGGATTGATATCTGGTTCGGGATAGATCAGTTACATATGGAACATTATTGTCTTCGTGAGTGATTTTATTTGTGGCAAAGTAAGGAGTATTGAGGATTTTAGGATGGTGTTTGGATTATAAGGATTGGATATGGGAGGAATTCGATGGTTTGGTGGTTCGAAATTTCTAGCCTTCATCAGCGCTAAGTACAAAGTACCAGATAATTTGTACAGAATAAAAATTAATAACAAAAAAAAAGTAATGAAAGAAGTAAGCAAATACAAATACAAACTTATATAATGCAAAGAAACAAAGAAATATGAATATTTTAATTTAAAAATTAAAGTAATCAACAAAATGAAGAGAAAGAAAATATATGTAACTAATGAAATATGTATACAATATGAATTACAATACTAGGATAAAGAAATAAAATACTAAGTTAAATATAAGACAAATGTCGTTGGTACTATTAAATAGGTTTTCTGTCTGTATTTATAGATAATGATAATAGGGAACATAGAGATCATTCGCACTATATTAACAAATAAATAAATCAAATGATGACAAAATAAGTAATTAGTATATAGTATAATAATAATAAATAAATTAAATTAAATTTGAAGTAAAATATTACCTTAAACACAATCATTCCTATTTACAACAGGTAGCTCTAAAAAAAATTTTTTTTTATGAGAGATCTATTACTAACCTTAACACTAATTACTATATTCCTTAAAGTTAAACAATTGTGATGTAAGAGTTAATATTACAATTAGATTATTGAAGTTAGTACAATATCTGTACCTTTGTATCCTTGATGGCGTCACGGTTGAAGGATTCTTTTGTTAATAGTCTTATGCCAAGAAACATAAAACTTTCCTTTAATGAGATACAGTAATTAGTAATATAGTTGTAAATGTAAAACTAGAATAATGCACGTCTAGCACTCATTATTGTATTTATTACTAATTAGTTTTCTATTCTATCATCTATGTATGATTCCATCTTCTTTGTTCTTTTCCTTTTTTTATATAGCTTTTTACACCCTTTCTGTTATTTTCTAATTGTTTTATCATAGTTTACTATGTGTGTATATTATTCTAATTTAGCCCAGATTAAGCTCTGTAGATTGGGGTGTATGATTAGTTACCAATTAATTTTTTTTACTATATTTTACCTTTATTGACCACCATCCGGACTACCTTCCTGTAATCTTCTATTACATGTAGTAAAATATTAATCTTTCAATATCTAATAAATCTAATACTTGAGAAGACCTAGTCCCATTCGCGGTGATGTTATTGATAGATCGAAAAAATTATTCTAATAAAACTTATCTTACCAGAATACTACATTAATAAATATTAACATCATAAAGTAGTTATAATTTAATAAAGGAATCCTCTTTGGTAGATGGTGACAAAGACTTGGATAACAGACTCGACTGCTAAGATCTGAAGCTCCTTGCCTTACCTTTTTGCCAGAGACACGGCGGAGCTCATCAGCCTCATCAGGTTTAACTTTATAAATAACTCTTCCCTCCAAAGCAACAAAGTCCTCCTTACTTAGCCTACTTATTGCTAAGTCCTTTATCAAATTAAATAATAAATTAGACGGTTTCTATCTACGGCAAGAGTAAATCCTATTCCTTAAGTAGTTTTGTTGTTGTTTCTTCCGATTGTCAAAGAAAGTGTTTTAGACTTATTTGTTAATGTATATCTCTGCGTTAATTCACTAAAGCCATCACAATAAATAAAATCATTTTTTATTTTTGTAGTTTATGTTATGTTCGTTAATACTTTAATATAAATAAAAAAAGTCTTTAATCTGTTATTATTTAGTGAGTTAATTCGTTATATTTAATATTACAAAAAATATATTGCCAATTTCCGTTAAGAAGAGATAAAAAAAAATTGGGTCATAATACTTTAAGAATAATGAAAAATGTACAAATAAAACTGTTTTTATTTATTTAATGTAATCTACAACTGTACAAAATAATACAATAAGTAAATATGTTTTATGTTTCATATACACTTGAAAATCTTGGGAAGGAACCACCTATTGGTGGTACTTCAAACATTAATTTAAATTAGAAGGTCCCGTGGCCATCTTCTTATCAGACGCCTCGGAGGATAATCAGGAATTTTTAAGGATGAAAGATTAAGAATTAATGGGTTAGGATGGTTAAGGAGTTTGGAAGGAAAAGACGCATATCTGTTTTGGGCAAAATCTGCAACGAATGAGATGTTAAGGTAATAAAACTTAAGACTATATTGATAAAAATAAATTATCTACTATAAATTCTAAGGAACAAAACAGTAATTGTTCCAGTGAAAAAAATTAAATATATGTATATTAAAAATATAATTTAGTTCTGATCTACTCCCTATAAAAAATTGTGGCCACCTTTGGTCATTATACTAATAAATATTCTTTATTTAATATGTTATTCTTTGGTTAAATACTCTAAGGTTTTATATGCAGATATGTTAAAACAGACTTATCGTGGTATAATTTGGTAATTGATTTCTGTGCTATAAGAGATACCGATATGGTCAATCGAGATGGCAGCCATTCAACTTCTTGCTCATATCGAAAATGTCATTTTAATTTACAACAATTAAGCAAAAAAAACATCAACATCAAGCATTTTTTTTAATAATCCAATAACTAATTGTGATAAACGTTAAAGAACGCATGCTAATCTTGGGAAGGAACCCCCCAATGATGGTCCTTCAATCATTATTCTAAATTAGAAGATCCCATGGCCATCTTTTTTTCAGATGCCTCGGAGGATTATCAGAAATTTTTTAAGGATGAGAAAATAAGAACTAATGGGTTAGGGTGAGTAAGGATTTTGAAATGAAAGGAGGTATATCTTTTTGTGCCAAATCTGCAACGAATGTGATCTTGAGGACTTTTTGGATGTGTTTTTTGTGACGTAATAAGGAGAATTAAGAATTTTACGGAGGATTTTGGATTTTAAGGATTGGATATAGGAGGAATTTGATGGTTGGGTAGAGCCCCGAAGTTCAATTCTGTCTGTCAAATAGGCCTGGTTATCTAGTGTATAAGTGTTTTTGTGTCGTAAATGACAAGTCTAGAGCGTTTGTCAAGTAAGTGTTTTAGTAATCGATAAAATCATAAGCAATTAAGTAATAAAAGATTTATGATTTCTATAGTTTTTTAATTGTGTTAATGTATTTACTTATTACATATTGTTTATGACACCGCATAACATGAGAACCGAATCCGATACATGCCGAAACTAAGCTATATTAACCAAAACCAGTTGTATGAATTTTTATATATACGTGAGGGTATATTATATCCGATTGTGAGGAACCGGATTTACACTTCGTTTTATATAAGTTACACAAACCCTTATACTTAGAGCAGGATACCTACCCTCACAATAAGATGTATGGTTTTTGTTTCTTTTATTTTATTAAGTAAGTAATGCTGTTTTTGTTCTGTTTTTTCTGATTTTCTGTTTTTTCTTACTCTGACTAATGTAGATAATCCCAGTTAGGGTTTACTGTTTGTTATTAGCATAATATAATAAGCAAATAGCTTGTTTACAGGCTAGCTTACAATAGCTTGTTTAGCTTCTTTACAGGCTAACTCTATTTGTACGGGGGTTGCCCCAGAAACAAATAAATAAATTATTATTATTATTATGGTCTGTTTATCTCGCTACTGCGGGTTAAGTATCTGAGGTGGGGGTCCTAGAAGTCCAACCATCTTCACATTTTTATTTTTCCTTTGATTCAAATATTTAAAAATTTTCGCTCTATACGTGCTATGTCTATAAGAACTGACTGTTGAGCCTCCCTTAGCACATCCATAGGCACCCCCAAACCATTCGCGCCTGCCAATGTGGATTTTGGTATGACACCATTCGTGGATATTATGAATGGAGTAGTGGTAACACCTTACAATTTATATAGTGCTTTCAATTCTATCGCCAATTTCTCGTATTTCCTCACTTTTTCTCCCACAGTAGAGCTTATATTATTATCGTAGGAGATCGCAACATCAATAAGTTCCGCTTTCTTTTTTCGTAGATCTATAAGGAGAATGTCTGACTTATTATGCCATACTATATGGTCCATAATAATTGAATCATCCTAATACAGCATGAGGAGACCTTTTTAGAGGAGTCTATTTGGGTGGTACTTGTTATATGGGCTCTTATCTTATTATTATTATTTTATATATGTTTTAATAGTACGATATTTTATGGATATACAGCGAGTTTAAAAAACAAAACAAAAAAAAACCCATAACCATCCGACACTTCTACGCTTCATTTAAATACCCCCGAGAAAACCCGCCCTACAAAGGCCATCTGTTGGCCTAGAGACACGAAGCGCGGTAACTATGCACACGCCCTAGCCAATAAATCTCGGATGACTTTCCGATAACGGAACATGGCTTGCCTTACCATCGCTGACGCACCAATCTCACTAATTAGGCCGAATAGACCGCCGGTAAAAAACGGCCTCACATTTCATGTACGTGGCCTGTAATCTCGTTGCCATCTGTACCCTATGGTCTGGTCGATATGGCCGTCGTAATCTCGCTTCCTTAGTCCTCGGTGATTGTCCAGGATATCCTGGGGGAGGGGTGAGAGGGGAGGTCAGAACGGCGTTTGCGAAGTTCATTAAGTCCCATGGAGTACGCTCTCCTATTTCGGCTAATTTGCTAGTTAGTCTCTTTTAGTTACGATCGTGTACACGCTCCTCTTTTGTTTATACAACTACCTCTATTTGGAAAAATAATACAATATATTATAACAGGATCTGGTCGTAACTATGTATCAGTGCCGATGTTTTTGTCTACATGGTTGCACTATATAACATTTCGTGGCAAAAGTTATGGTATCTAGATAAAAAATCAATAATTTTATTTTTATATTACAACAAACCAGTGCATTATTTTAAGGACATCTCATCACAATTAGCATTTTGTATGGTACTTATTCGTTTATGTTTTTTTTTTCCCGATTTCGAGATTTTATTTCGAGATATCTCTAGAATGAATTGTGTTATATATTTGTTAAGTAGCACTTTTTTTTTTTTACATTGGGTTAAAGATGTCATGTGACATTAAAAATCCGGAGAGTTTTGCTTGGAAGAATATTATAATACATCTTTCTTAATTACACCTTGTTTGATATTTATTTTTATTATTGATGAAAATTGAGTTCCGCAGTTTAAACTAGGAATAAATAATTAAACTCGATTTCTTTCAGAATCAAATGTTTGCAACTCACCTTTATCCACTCATGTGAATGAAACATTAATAGTAAACATATATTTGCTGGGCATTTAACCTTTTGTTATATCAACAACTTATTGACGAGGAGAAATATCTAGGGTTAGAAAAAAATATAATAACAGTAAATTGAAGGCTTTGCTGCAAAAAGGAGGTAGCGCCATTTTTTTCAGTATTTGGGAAACAAACAAAAAAGTTATGTATATAAAAATATTATTGTTGCTTACTTTTAATTATGAGGTTCACGTATTCGAAATTATATATTCCTTCTTGTATCAAACAAAAGCATTCTTTTTTTTTTTTTTTTTTTTTTTTTTTAGCACAAGATAATGTTTATAATTTCTAACAGCAATAGAATGGAGCTACCTCCTGTTAAATTCTTTATAAGTTCATAAATACATTTTTTCTTTCTTATATTTTGGTTTCTATATACAAATTAAGTTCTGTAGTATGTTTGAATTTTTTTATAGAAATATTTATCAGGTTTTAGGGACATTTTTGTGTTTGATGTGACAATGTAAATGTTTAAAGCTATTTGATAGCTTGAATATAATGAAAGTACGTTATAAAAATGGAAACACAACGGTGAAACCACTACTAACATATTACAAAAAAAATTTAATATACGAAAATTTATGAAAGTTTAGTCTATCAATAATCGAGTAATCGATAATTAGCAATATTAATATTTTATAAAAGAAATTTGTGTTACTTCCATTCATTTGAGTTGTTGTGAGTAATGTGCGTTTTTATTAGTGACATTTTAATACGTAATATTTACAATATGCAATATATTGTGACTTAAATTCCAAAACATCTTAACTACAAATTTCGTCTAAAGAAATATTTTTGAAGAATCTTGAAGTTTGAGCAGGTTCCAGGCTAAATGTTTTTATTTATTGTCGTGATGTAATATTTTTAATCTATTAAAAAAATTATAATAATTTAATGAAGATAAGGTTTATAAAATTGGAAACCTTTACTAAAATATTATCAAAACTATATAGTGAATGAAAATTTATGGAACTAATTAATTTTATAAACAAACATTTGGGTTAATTCTCTTCATTTAAGTTGAACTTATGATTTATAAATTTTATCTTATATATTGTGACCTTAATTTCAAATATTTACAATTTTTTTTAAAGAAATTTTTTTGAGAATCAGTAAGTTTTAGATATTTAGTTTGTCCTGATGTTATAATAATTTCAACGATGTTTCGAATCATCAATTTTTAGATAATTTTTAGATAATTTCTCAATTTTACTAACAATAAATAAATACATTATACTTTATGATTTATTTGTACGTTTGTGTATATGAAAAATGTGGTGTTCTGGAATTAAAGTCACATAATTTTTATTTTTAATTTTTTTTTTTTACATATAGAACTGTACTATGTTATTATGAAGTATTTTTAAATATTTTTTGGTTAGTACAGATGATAGATTAAAAAATAAAAACAAACTTTTGTGTATTCTGAAAAAAATATTTTTAATGAATTTCCTTTCGACCTAAGACTTTATTATTCAAACTAAAAACAAAAGAATTTAAGATTAAAACAACAGGGGGTATAAATATACAGTTGTTGGAGGACTTTCAGGAAATAATTGAATGGTTCTTTGGACAAAACCCGATTCTCCCGGAGCCCTCAAGATTAACGAGGAGCCGAATCGTAATAACTGGGTTGCCCTCCTTGCCCTGCCTGTACTAAGGACTTTCGGTCTGGATGCTAACAACCTTCCAAGGTAGGTAAGGACGATCCGGATACTCCGATCTGCCACTTTCTCCACCCTGGATCCAATGTAAAGATTGAGCCTAGAGAAAGTGATTTATTTCATAGATTAGTGAACAATAGCTCTATCATGGAAAGTTCTTACTCTGATTCTAATGATCTAAGTGCGTGGCACCTTCAAGAAGGTTAGGAAACTATTAGGCGAATCAGGATGATCATATGATGTTAGGGTACTTCATAACTATCTATAATTTTATAGACGGCTGCTGAAAATATGGGAGTAATACCAATGCACCAGGGAAATTCCTTGGAGTCTAGAACGGGGAACAGTGGGATAATACAGACAAAAATACATGAAAATGGATTTTAAGAACCTTTTTTAGAGTTTTCCTGTCCTTGAATTGTTAAAATATAATATCTTTACATAATTTATCGGAAAATATATTTAAGCACCTACAGAAAAGTATAGTATATATTAACCAATCTAATCTATTGTTCAATATTGAATTAATATTGTTGAATTCAGGCTTATTGAATTTGTTTTTTTTCTGTGCCTTCATTTTCAAAGATCTCAAATCGATGTTGATGGATATATATACATAAAATATGAAAGAAAATTATTTGTTTTATTCCGAATGTTTAAGCTATACATTATTCTTATTCTAAAATATTGTATACAAAATAATATCGAATCTGCCAAAAAATGATTTACAAACTAGGAATCGATTCATTTGACGAAGTACCCCAAAATTTACGTCCTACAATAACCCACTCGAATTTTACGTTGTATTTATAGTCGAGTTACGAATTGATCAGTTGACTGATAAATAGGTAGGCTGGCCCAGGAAATTTAGGTGTAATTATCCATTTAGGTTGGTTCCATCCAAAGGACCATATTTTATAATTCTGCCGAGATCGTGTAAAACCTTGAATTTTGGTGGTTTAGTCTGACCCACTGTCTCTAGACCAATGAATCCTTTTAAGACCCAAAAGTATAATTTGGTCCAAAGAGGAATTTTGCGGTATTATACAATCTGTATAATTTTTGCCGGTAACTTGGTTTTTGCCCCTATACACTACGCAAAGTGGGTTCAAATATTATAAAATATGGATAAAATAGGAAACATTCTTGTCCAAATATAGATTTTAAATTAACAGATTTTTTTTACAAATGCCTATAAAAAAAATTGGGTAACATCGTCTTTATTGTATACAAATAATAGTAAGTATTGTATGCTCATTCCAATATTTGCTATCAGGTTGGAGTAGAAGTTTATTATTTTTTAGTATCGAAGAAAAAAAAATTGATTGAAAATGTATGATGAAAAATCTGTCCTACAAAATAAAAGACATTTCACTCTACTTAAAATAAACTTTAGCTTGGTATATTTTACTAACTTAAAAGTTTACATCTATTCTTCAACAGCTATTTTTAAGTGTCTAAGCTCGTTTTTACGAAACTTTTAATCCTACTCGCCATTAAAAAATCTATTAGATACCGTTGTTGTCATTTAAAAAAAAAAAAAAATGCAGTAACACCAGTTTCATCTATTGCCTTCATGTAGCACGAAAAGATTCATAAAGAAATTGAAGTAATTTTTCAAGAACAGACACATAATTAGAAAATCAAAGTTTATAAATTGGGTGGCCTCCGAGTGTTCGCGTCGGGGCATATTCGGCCACATCAACGCTACCGGATAAATATACGATACTATTAACTTTCACATTTTCTGGACACTATTCTGAAACTTGTTTGACGTTCGAAGCCATGACTTCTCCGCTCAAAGCACATCCACATAAAATTTAACATTTTATGTATTATAGATTATGAGCCTATCACGTAAGAAACTTTAGGCATTTTAAAATTAAATAAAACAAATATTGGTGACTTGAAAATATATAATATCATTTCGTATAAGATTCCTTCTTCAAAGAAATTGAATAAAGATATTTCAAAGTAACTCCATTGTTTCAAGAAACCCAAAATATCTCTGTACAGTTCACAGGGAGGGGTTTCGTGCCCCCACGACACGGCGCCATTGGCCATGATATATCTGGCGCCCTCGCGAAGATATAAAGTGCGAAATCCCTTTGTTCCTGCCACATTTGGACCTATAACGAATTTCCTACTGAGTTGGTTCCTGATTCTGTAGCCATAAATCCACCTCTGTTTTCTAATGTTATTTTACAACAGAAATTCGATTTCACTATGCTACGGTAAAAGAATAAATGTTTGATTTTACATTTGTATTCAAATCGTATTTTTACTGTAAAATCAGAAGAAAAATAAACTTATTAACAAAAATATAGGCATACAAATTGTTAGTTTTGTTTGGGAACACTACCTCTATTACTCTGAAGAACAAAATTGTTTTAGAATTCATTTTCCGGTAAAACATTTGGTTTTGCCATTTGGCTCCCATGACGATGTCCCCTCAATAAATAAATTTCTTAATTATAAAAATTTAAATTTTTCAACAATTTTTGTTCTTTGGATTTATTCGATTTTCCGCACCGTTTACACTCAAAATCATTTAAAAAATATTTGTGGTTTTTGGATGTTCCATTATGTTAATATTATGTTCCGTTATGTTAATGATTAATGATTAATGTTATTATTATGTTGAATACGAGTTAATGAAGCTCCTAGGAGAAAGAGATTTTGCCTGCTTTGATGAGGTCTACTGTGTAGATACGGATGGATTCACAAGATATGCGGATATAGTTGCTTTTCCTAAGAA
>NW_027114676.1:531885-539131 GCF_000696795.3 Halyomorpha halys | reverse complement strand
CTTCGTTATTATTAATATCTTTCTATACCTTCGTTATTATTAATATCTTTCTATATCTTCGTTCAAGCTGACAAATACAATTCACTAATATCCATCGAACCCAAATCGGCTTACTTGAACTAATATGCTGAAAAGTTACCAAAATCCCTCTTTAAATGAACTGACCTTAAGTAAAGTCTGGATTTAGATGAAATTAGGAAGTATGTATTAAGAGAAAGAAAAAAAATAAAGACAAAATTCGATTCATAAACTATATGCTTGTTTTATCTATTTATTAATTTACACCGTTTTTGGGTCACAATGAAGTTCTTCATCAGAGCCGTTGTGTTTTTTTTTTACATATCTAATTAATAGAAATATTGAAAGAGAAAGTATCACCATTATAAATTTTTAAAAATTTGACAAATGTGAAGCACGATTATTTCAACTTAAATTAGAGTGGCAAGCTGTTTCACTACATCAGATTTTTCGGGCTGATTGGATATATTTACAAAACAATACATTTGGCATAAATACTCCAAATTATATTTTGTATATTTGATGGAGTATTGCATATACTTTTTCTACAAAATAATCTAGAAAATAATTTCTTAAACCCCATTGGGAGTATTATTTTTTATTAAATATTGAATTTGTCAACTGAAGTGTCTGACTAGAAAACATTTATTCTCCAGTTTGCATATTTGTATAGGAAATCTCTAATTTAACATGAAAAACTTCTAATTTATTAAGAACCACGTAGCTTTTTAAAAAAAAAAAATTCAGAAAATTGTATGCTGTGCTTGTGTATATATCGTAAATAACACTTATCTATATATCGTATAAAGTGTAGTTAGATAGTTTTTATTCCATATTGTTGTATATTAACCATAAATTATATAACCAAATATGCATAGTAAGTTATTCATTAAGCCTTGCATCGTAATTTGAATAAATCCTCAGGAATTTGGTATTTTATTGAGTTCATTTTTATTTATCATTGTTATTTTATTCAGGAAATGCGAGTACTAAGAGTATCCTCCATACATATTTGCACAAACTAATTTAGATTTTTAAGAATTCTCTAGTTATAAAACAATCCTTTGTGAAAAATTGTATGTGTAATATTTGTCTTTAATTTAGCTCATTTTCTTCCTAATATAATAAATTACTATCATAGTTATTAAATAAAGTATTTTCAACAATACTTTATGTTATTGATGATTCCTCACAAACTTCCAATAATTTTTTTTTTTAATATTATTTTGTCAATTATCATGAATCATTTACCTCAGGTTTTACTGCTTAGTTAACGGTTATTGTTCTTCATGCTATATGATACATTTCAAATTTTTCTTTTGCTGGATATAAATCCGGTATTTAATTATAATGAATGGAATTCAATTACGAAAGTTGACTTGATGATCTTACAAGAGCAGGTTCAAACAACACACTGTTTCTGCTACGTAATGACAAGACTTGATAGAGTGGACCGCTCCTGCTATTATAGACATGAATATTTATTCAAGAGAAACTTTCTCTTAGGCAACCTGGAAGACCCTAGCCTAAAAGATCTGTCTATGATAGCTAAGACAGATCATATTCCATCGGGTCCTGATGATCAAATAGGTACCTAAAATGAAGTGATATTGTGCCAAATTTTCAGGGAATTTTTTATGTCACTTTTTTACCTAATTTTTCTCCTATGTATTTTTTTTCTTTATGGTACAATCAGAAACTATAAAAGCAGGCACAGATTTTATATTAGATATTTTTGTGAAAGTCCTTCCTACGTGTCTTTATTTCACACTCATTTTTTCATCAAAATTTTGAATCTGTTCTGCCATCTTCAGGATCAACAATCTTAAATAATTATGAGAAGATAGTTGACCATGGATAATATATATTTAGTAGGGGTATTCATGATATTGTGTTAAATGTAAAATGTTTTACCATGTTAAATGTTATAAGTATGACATTGTGAGTAGCCCTATTTAAAGTTATGTCAAATGCATGAGAGCTCCTAGTGGATTTTCTGAGCAACTTGTTTAGTAACCTTTCCTTCTAAAACTTCACGTTATTGTTTACTTCTAAGTTTTGATTACATTAATTTATTACAACATTCCTGAAATAAGTGAAAAGTAGAAGTGTAAAAGTTTGGGTACTGATTGTATTTTTTAAAAAGTCCAAAACACAAACTACGAGTAAGTAACCTAACACGACAACAAATAAAACGGCGACAAGCTCAACTGGTCTGTTTCGTGACGTCATTCTCCATTTAACAGATCTAGTAACAGACTCAGCCATGTTACATGTTATATTGTTTTAACGTGGTAAAAGAAGGAAATATTTCTCCATTTAACACGCATTAATATGTTAAACTAAAGATCATGAATACCCCTAGTGAAGATGGTTGGGGGTGCGTTCAGAATATATCACAAATAAGTTGAAAGAACTTATTTAATAGTGCCAACTTTTCGGCTAGATTTTTCCAATTTTTATTTCGTATAGGTGCGAAAATGTATTTGTTTTATTGTAACTTAAATTTTCTTTTCTCTATCTTTTACATAAATTATTTTGTTGTTATTTAGACAGTTTTATTTTATTATATTTTTTATATCTATTTATATTCTTATTTATGCATAAAATAACTGTATTTTTTTAACTATGTGAACCCGATTGTTATTTTTGTCTTTATCTTTTTATTTGTTCTTCTTTTTTTTATATATATGAGTATTAATAAGTATTACCTTTATTTGTGCCTGATTGTATTATTTATCTTCAACAGAAGAGGTTTATTTATGTTTTTATTATAATTACATATATTTAATAGTGATTTTTACAATTGTAAATTTTTTATTATGTCTAGATAATTTAAATTCATATTTTTTGTATTAGTTTTGTAATAAATTGCATTTACATAGATAGTTTAATCTTATATTTTTTTATTTTTAAAAACTATGATTTTTTTGTGCTGTGTTGTATAAGTGCTGTTATATTTGTAACTTTGAAATCAATTATATGTTGATTTATACTAGTTTTGGGTTTTTTCTTTGAATACATTTAGTCCAAATTCTGGCAATTTATTTTTTTTTTAATTTTATCATTTAGGTTGGTCAAATATAAGTTTATTTAGTTTCCAGCCTGATTTTTATTTTTCTTATGAAACACTATCACAAAAACCAATAAAATGCAATAGATTGTCAATATTTCAATGTCATGTATTATAAATTGTCTTTTTTTTTTTTTTTGCAGGTGAGTGATATTCAGCTTTTGAGAAAATAAATCTAGAACAATAGATTCCACTTTTTGTATGACTTAATTCTTCTACTGTAAGTTTTTTTAAACATTTTTTATTTCATTTATCTCTGTTGCTCAATTATTTCGTATTCATGATTTTGAACCATCACGTTTTCCAAGCAAAGAGAATCTAGACCTGCTTTTAGCTATTGATAGATTGGGATTGAGGAATCGTTCAATTGGCACGAGGAACAATTGGAAATCCACCAATCCGGGAATGAGCTAATTCCAAGATGGATAGTGGATGATCGCTCACTCCGATCAAACAGGGGCCAAATTGATAGGATCCTATTACATTGTCGTTTGTCACTTCGACAATTAATAGCATCGCAGCGGCTAATTGTCCCATTGGTGAGCAGCGACTGAAGAGAGCTTTTTTATTATTGGTTAATCAGAATGTCCTGTCTGAGTGATAATAAAGTGGTCCCGATTGATTTGAAGGATTGGCCGATTTGTATCGAGGGGCGAATCATTTCTAGGCCAGCTCATCAAGGTAGATGGGAAGGGGGTTGTATTCCCCCTGATATGATCAACATCAACATTAAGGCTTCATATATGCCATGTCATAAAGGGTTTCAGTTTACTATGTCATATCACAATAAAAGCATATTTTATATCATGATTACGTTTCAATGATGAAATCCATTATGTTATGATTATCCTACATGGAGTTATTCTTATTAACTTTATCATGTGGTACTCCTGACTGACCCTAATCCATTCATGTATTTATCAAAAGATATTTGAAGAATGTGATGTTGAAACTCAACTGATACACATTTTTTAGTTTAAGTTTACTTTATTAACCGCCTTCACTAACCTAAACCAAGTGGAGTTTTATATACAAAGTCATGTACATACATATTTTTTTTTGAGGGGCCGCTAAATGGTTGCATCGTTTTTACCCAACTTTACCAATATCCTCTTTGAAAAGTATGTCAAATTTCTTCAAAATCAAAATAAAACCTTAGTTTTATATAAAATACCAATATAAATTCTCGTTTATTATTCGAATTAAGTACTTCATTATATATGTAAATAATAAAATATCTGGTATAACCGCGCATACGACTTTGCTATCCACTTCGGGTTCAAAATTAAGTATACAAAATCATCCGTAGCTTCACTAATATTGGTCCAATCGAGACCTGTGTTAACAATATAATCATCAATAATTATTAAGAATATAATTCCGAAACCCCGAATACTTTTCCACTGTCCTAATGAATGGCCAAGATATGGACGTAGGAAACATCTAATCCTTATGGAAATTTTTTTCATTTCCTATCATTTTTTTTCTAATTTTTATCATTTAATTTATATCTCTGTATATATGGTATGAAAGTGCTCTCTGATCTCTATTACTGCTGTTTGAAAAGATATAACAGAATGCACTTTTATATAATAAATTAATATAATATACTTAAATGTTTCAAAGTAAAATAATAATCATGTATTCCAATTTACAATAAGAATTATACCTGATATAAAAATAATAAAATTATGACTCAAATATGTAAACAATTAGTATCATATATTTTGAACATGAAAATGAGCCTATTGGCTCAAAACGTTTTAATAAGATTCATCACATATTTTTTGTAAAATAGAAGTAATGAGTTGGTTTTAATCACACTCTCCCTTTTTTTCCTCCTCTTCTCACTTTAATATTGATTTTTTTTAATCATATTCTCCTATTTTTTTTTTTCATTGTTAAAATTATTAAAACTTAAATCATAAATTTTAAATTGATATAACTGATGAAATGAAAAGAACATGAAGATTGGAGCTATACACTACGCTACTACTTGTATTGATATTAATGAAAAGGGCAAGGGACAAGGGCTATATAGTACCCGCAATACCTTGACAGAGGAACGCAGATGAATTTCATTATATAGATATGTCAATCATAGGGACACATATGACAAAAAAGTTTTAATTTTATTTATAATAGGATTCCTAAGTTAATACCGTAACCAAAGTCGTTCTACAGACTTTCCTAGAACCAGTAGAGTTGTCATGAAGTAACTAAAAATAAAAAAATTATAAAAGGTTTTTGACAAAACTTACAAAGTTAAACTACAATAAATAAGGAGGAATTGATCTTTAGCTTGTTGCAAAAATAAAAACAATTAAAAATGTATTTTTAGGTTTTGAACTAAATTTCACTACCAATATACATTTTATGTGTGGATATAAGCAAATATAAAGGAGAGAAGATTACAATCCTTTGTTAAGGTTCTCTATTACCAGTTATCGTAGACTTTGTATAGGAACCCATTACGGCCTCAATAAAGGCGATCAAGATCTCCCGGTAGATTGGCCCCGTGGACCAGATTGCCAAAACAACTGTGAAATAGAATAATTCTTAGCTATCTGTAGCTGTACTCCCAGAGTACCTCCACCTCCTAGTGGGCCTATTTACAATTCAAACCGAACCAATTCTCACGGGAGCCCTCCTGCCAAGATCTGGTTACCTGCTTAGTCCCCCAATTCATTCCACTTTCAATCGATAGTGTGCTCATAGTATCCCACTGGTTCGTCATGTAACTTGAAATATAATTGAAAAATATCCGTCAGGATGAAGTGAAATTGTTTAATTCCAGTATTCCACACGATCCATTGTTAGGGGATGTTACCCCCATTAATAATAATTTGCTGGTAAACTGGTAAACTGAGTGGACTGTATATTATGGATTTAGATAAATCCATATACTTGGAATGATTTATAACACAATTGATTATATGTAATTAAGCCAGAGGGTTGTGGATTATGAATTAGTTGATAGTTAAATTAATTTTAATTACTCATTTAAATGTGATCATATGGGATAATGAAAAGTATTGTAGTTTCCTTGGTGTTTGATTGATGTGCTATTGAGGTTTCTGTAGTGTACATCTTCATTCTGCCTCTGTCCTCTTGCCTGGGTGTGTTAAAGAAACTACTCACTCATAATGACTGTCGACTATGAGCTCGACTATGTTGAAATGATGTTGCTCAGGATCTCGCCTGTGTTTACTCTCTATTTTTACTTATCCTGATCCATTATGTGTTTACCAATATAAGGCAGCATCTTGAGATCCCATTCAAAATGTTTGAGGGGCCTTCCTCAAACAGAAATTGTGTTTCAAAAGATTAAAGCCGAAATCTAACTTATTTATTTCGTATATTTATTTATCATAGTCTTGTAGCATTTTAATTGTTTATTTCTGTACAAAAATTTTCGTTCTTCTAAGTTTAAGCTATAAATCTGTTCGTATTGATGTGATCTGTGAAAACATTAATTCAGCTTGTTAAATAAATGCTTTATGTATGCCCAGGATTGTACAAAAGTCAGTAAACAGCATGGTGTTTTTATTATTTGTGAGAATAAATTGTAGAAAATCCGTATATTTCCAGGTATTCCCTTCCATGTAGAAGGAAGGATAAAGAGGATGGTGATGGTGTCAAAAGTTATCCCTGAGGTAAAGCCTTTAATAGGACCACCTGTGACAGGGCTTGGTTGCTTTGTCAAAGCGGTCCCCCATTTCCATGGAAGAGGAATTCACTGTGTTTCAATGCTACAAAGGCTTGTGGAATTTATCCCCAAATATATAAGTTCTATACCTATAGGCTAGTATTGCTGAGTGATTTCACGGTTCCCACTGCGGTTGAGAATTATAAGTAAGGTTTTTATTAAACAATGTTTTGATTGTAATATTTATTACTGGATGATTATTGATTGACCGTGTGTATAGATGAATGGAATATGGCCCGGGTGCGGTCAAAAAAACTCAAATAGAAGTATTATACTATTTTATTGAGCCAACGTTTCGTTGCAGGGGTTCCTCAGGGCTAAAAAAACTATTTTTTATTACAACTATTTTTCTCAACACCCTTATCACCATATTATTAATGTTGCTAAGAACCTTATCCATTGATCCTTTTCTCTTTCTGACCCTCAATACCACCAGACCAACATAC
>NW_027114676.1:514758-530912 GCF_000696795.3 Halyomorpha halys | reverse complement strand
TGTTCACCTAATTTAAATACTTTTTTTTTACTATGTTTACTTTACAAATTATTTTTGTTATTGTGGCATAACTGCCGTCCCCACTCCTCCCAATACCAACGGTCAATTTATTTTTGACTGCCGTCAAAAAAGGTATGCATTCTGTCTCATCATTTGATTTGTGTTTTTTTTTTCTTTTTACATCTCTTTATTTGTATTTTCTTTAATATTTCTTCTCTTATCTATCTGTTACTATTACCCTTTTCATATACTATTTACAACCTTAATTTTTCTTATTATATCTCACTTTTTTACATTTTATACCCCTGTTATTTTTTTTTTCTCTTGTTTTCCTTTTGTAACTATGTGTTTGTATATTTTTTAGCCCTGACGAAGCCCTGCAACGTGGGGCGAAACGTTGGCTCAATAAAATAGTATAATTCTACTATTTGAGTTTTTTGACCACACCCGGACCATATTCCATTCATCGTAATATTTATTAGTCAGAGATTGCATTATGTATTTGTAGTTTTGTGGCAATTATTTGAAGAGAGTATTTGTTTTTAAAAAAACTGTTTTTCTCACTGTAGGGCATGGCTATGCAAACATGGGAAACGTCGTCGGGAGTTTTATCATTGACTGATTTTAAAAACCCCCCAGAAAAAAAAAAAAGAATATGTGTGTAAGACATAACTGGCACACTGGTCTGAATTGGCGACCATTTTTTTTTTTTAAACGATTTTTTAAAGATATTCTCATTACGTTAAGTAAATTCGTTATATCATGGAACTGCAAAACTCGAAAATACATAAATCTAAATTAGGTTCAAAACTATCCCACCACTTTCGTATATTTCTTCCACACTAACTAGAACTAAGTGCACTAGTCAGTTCGGACTCAGCCTAACACTAATCTGTTTACTCAGGAACTACTGATTGGACCCGAGTTTTCTCCAACTGTAAACATGTTTTTAAGGGCAGCCTGCCCACGTCTTAACGAGACAACGCCCTAGAGTGTCTCAGAGTAAATTTATCTCTCCGCAGCGAGTATGTTGTGAATAAGTTACCTTGTTTATATCTGGCAAAGATATTTACAACTAACGGGGCTCACAATATAAATAACGGATTACTGTCGGGATCAAGAAGCAGACAATAAGACTTGCCTCTTCTTGACGTTGACCGATCTGTTCCTACTTCATACATTTATGATGTTGCCCTCCTAGGCGTCCTCTTCAATAATAAAAATAAAATATACACCATTACTGTATAGTGTATCACGATTCCTGGTCTCATGCATTAATATTTAGGACAAATTAAAAGCTCTCATTTCAAACTAACACAATTCCTGACATAACATGGGCTTTCACAACACTACTCAAAACGCTTCCCTATAACTGACACTGGACATTAAAATGTGACACCACAGATTTTCAATCATAATGTTTTCATGTCCTAAGCTGTGCTCATTGAGAATAACGCAGCATTAGACCAATGAATGTTTTAGAGATGACGTTCTCAAAAGATTATTAACCTGCCTCTTTATAAACTAATAGTTATTACTAGAAATAGTATTTTCTTACATTAAAATATCGGAAAAAAATCCTATAAAAAAATGTTCAAAGTCTTGCAGTAAAAATTCCAAATGTAGAAAACTTCCTGCAAGACAATCTACAATATGAATTAATCGGAAGCGTATGGAAGCTAAGCTACACCTATTCCGGATCAAGAAATCTCGCTCATTCAAAACTAAAAATTAGAGTAACATTGATACAAATAATTATTAATAAAATATGTTAAGGGCTAGAGGCAGAATGGGATCCAAAGAAAACTATAACAGCTTTTTTACCACAATGAAAATTATTCTGGTTGTGCTAAGACCACAGACACCATTCAATGAATGAAGCAATGTTTAGGGGTGCTGTCAGTGAAAAAAACAAATAACTAAAAACTTATTTATAAAGTCAACTATTAATTTGTAATAACTTAAGTTTAGTTGTTCTTGTTATTTAAATTGAATTCAACTTTTCACATTTAAAACAATGTTTTTCCAAACTTATATATAAATTTAATAAGGAAAAAACCAGAATAAAGTAAATGAATTCTGTTAAAGCATCCAATAGTTTGCTATTAAAACCAAAATTATCTTATTTAGGCTAGAGAAAGAAAAATCTGCAATTTTATAAAAATATATTTTTTTTAAATATCATTATTGAAATTTACAACTGTACATTTATATAGATGCATCAAGTAAATTTAATTTAGTTTACAATGTAGTGATACAGGCGTGTAGAGAAACTGCCCATTAGTAGCACTCTAATGGCGTTTTTACATTAGCAGGTCTCGTGGCCATCTTCTTTTCAGGCACCTCGGAGGATTGTCAGGAATGGAAGAGGAAGCAAGGATAGAAACTAGTGGTTCTGGGTGGTTACCAAGTTGGAGTTTATAATGGAAGGAATGAATATGTAGTTCGGGCTATATTGGTTACATAGGGAACATTAAGGTCTTTATTGATAATTTTATTTGTGACAAAGTAAGGAGCATTAAGGCATTTACAAAGGTTTTTGGAATGTAATGATTGTAAACGAGAGGAATTCGAAGTTTAGTGGAGCCCCAAAGCTCAACTACGTATGTCCAGATTGGCCTTAATACAGCCATGTAGATAATCTTTTGTAACGAATTGGAAGTTTAGACCGTTTGTCTAGCAAAAAGTCGGAATCGACGTGCAGTTTCCTGTCTTCGCCGTCTTTTGTGAGGATTCCAGGTGAGTCTTTTGTCCAGTTGCACCCTAAGGTAGCGGATCTGTTCTACAGGAGTAAGTGCAACATTATTAAAGGATACTGTAGGGCAGTCAGTAGGTTTTCGACGAAGGGTGAAAGTGATTTGATGAGATTTGTTGGGACTTATTGTAATCCTCTAATTACGACACCATTGTGATATGGAATTGGAGAGTTAGGGATGCAATTACAGGGTTATCATTAATTGTGAGCACACATTTGTCATCGAAATACCTGGTGAGGATAGTGTTAGGATTGGTTGGGATGTGAACTGTATAGACGGTGTAGTGGATGGGTCCAAAAATAAAAATTTTAATTTATAACAATTTAGCTCAAAAAGAGCGATTACTTGCAATTTTGTGCAATATTGAATTGTTATTGGTAATGGGTTTAAAACTGCAATTTATTATTTTTATTACCTTAGACAAGATAATTCTATTGTTATTCAAAAATAATGTTTTGTTGATTCGATCATTAAAATAATTTCGACTCTTCAACTCATCAAATAATCGCCGTTTCATCATTTTATTCATTATGTTAAACTGGTTGTTTCGTGCCTCAGAGTCAAGCGTGGGCAACCAAATTGAATCAGGGGTTCATATATTGGTAGTGGGTGGTTAAATTTAAAAGCCCACCCATCGATCATGATTATGAAGAGAAAAGTTCAAAAATATAATGTGCATATTATAATAATATTTTTAATAAAACTACCTTAGTTAAGGCAACTGATAATTATTTTAGGAGTGAATTGACTTTGTTTATTTTCAAGCGCATTTAATTCTGTAATTTCCCATTAAAATAGTATTATTTATTGATGCAGGATTTTCAAAGAGAATCTAATTATAAAACTATTTTATATCAGTAATTTTTCGAATCTTTCGCGCACTGAAGGGTCAATTACTGGAACACGATAAATTATGTTTTAAAGTATCTCATGATTTGCGAACATACGTAATATCGATTTAATGAAATATTGAACAAATGTAACGGTCAAAATCGATCATATATTTTTAGAGAAAATAGAATCTTCAAATTTTATTATTTTTATATATTAATATATTATTATTTTTTATTTTATATTTTTAACATTTGTTGGATATTTTACCTTCCATTAGCCCACCAATTGTTGCGGCTTTGTGGTGCTACAACCTGCAACACTTCGGATTGGAAAAATCACTAATATAAAGTCCATCCCGAATTATTAAAGGATTCTCTTATTCACCTTATAATGGCAAATGAATCAAAGAAAGAAGACACACTAAAGTATACATAGTATTATGCATGTTTGAAGTACTAATGTTATTATTCTTAATGAAGGGTACGGAAAAAAAATTCTCTCCGAACATCCTTATTTAAAATACCTCTTCTATTGAAAACTAAAGTTGACATAATAGGAAATCTCTAAAACCAAAGTTATGTTTATTGGAGGACTGGAGGAGGTTATAAAGTTGATTTTATTGCCAATAGAATATTCGAGAATTTCGAAATGAAACTAAGTTGGTCTAAGTTACGATAAATGAAGTTTTCATTATAACTAAGAACTATTGAGTTAATTTGAAAATCCTCAATCTTCCAGGGAAAAAATAGAAATATCAATCCACTTTTTTTTTTTTTTACTTCTTTCTGGTTATTTCTGACATGTGGAGGGTTATCTACATGTTACCATCCTATTCTAACCATGTTGAGGGGTCAAGTTTTCATTCCTTGGGACCGCAACAGAAATAAAAGTTGCCCGGATTCAAACCAGCGCCGCTGCGCACTCACTCGGTAACGAACGGTCAATCAAGTCTTGAACACTCTGCAAATAAAATATTCCATAAATGCCTCTAGGCAATTTTGAAAGAAATGATAGTAATAGACCTTGAAAGTACTGTTAGACCTCCTAAACAATAAAAAAAAAGTCCATCCAATCCATATATTATGTATATATAAAACCATTTATCTTATAGGAAGATAGTCCGGTGGCTGTCAAGAAAATTACAAAAATTGAAAAAAACTACTTTTTAATAAATAACCCATGTTTCGTTCATCTTTGAGGGCTTCTTCAGGGTTGACCAATAAAGAGAAACTTATTTTTTTTTTTTTTTAAGTAGTCCGTTTTATGTTGACTGGAAGCGATCACGCGTAACCTTAAAATTTAACATAATTATTTCCATCATAAGCTGCATTAAGGCAAGATCAGTAACGAAAAATTATATTTACTTATTATTTCATGTTTATGTATTATAGTTAAAAATTATTCGTAAAGTAAAACTTCATTCTCAATTGGGAGCTGATAACATGATAAATATTGTGGGAAACAGTGAAGTCTCTCATTGTTGCACTGAATTCTAATTGCATATGAAACCAAGCAATGTAATTAGTTAAAATATAATTGGGAGAAAATTTGCCTAATTGTTTCTGAATCGTTTCCAATTTAGTTTTGTTTGTTTAAACCTATTCCCGTTTCTGCCCCAAATATGTAATTTCGAATCTGCGTTGCTTTTCCATTGGTCTGCCGATGTATATTGTACTTTGATATATCCGTTATCATGAACAAAATTATTGATTGTAAATTAGGAATTTGTGTCTCTTATCTCGGTCTTATTTTTTTTAACTATTAAGATGAAATAAATATGCTTATTAAATAAATTATTCCTAGTCTCCTTTTACCCTTGAATTGCAGGATGGAAAGGATATTTTTCCACCAAAAATTAAAAAAAAATCAAGTTTTAAGAAAGATCCACATTTGTACGCATGCGCTATTTTAAGGAAAGATAGCTTGAAATCTTCCACTACTTTACCTTAGCTTCACATCCCAAACCCGTGGAGAAGAAATTTTATCCAATATCATTGATTTCTGAGATTTTTTCTATTGGTGCCCAAAATTCTGGTGATAGTCTTTTGTTCGTTATTTGTATACTGATGTCCAATATATTTATCTGCTTTTTAAAACAATTAAATTTAAATTGGCACTAAAGTTTTGCGATTTTATGTTATACTTTTCATAGCGACATATAGATCAATTTCTAACGGTATTTGATAAATATAAATTTGAATTTTTTATTTGAATAGCAATCAACTTAATAATTCATACTTATGATTTTGTGATTTTAAGATTATAAAACAAATCAAGATGTCAAAAAAAAAATTCAAGGCGATAGCTGTTTGATGAGACAACTGTGTGGATTTCCCCGCCATGAACTAACACACTAAGCCCCGCCCACAAGGTTCTCCGTTAACTTGTCAGGCTATAGGTTAAAACATAAAGTAGAAATAAATATGTCTAAAAGTTTCTGATTTGTATGAATCAAAATCAGTGTATTTTTAAGGACGATTATTTCATCACATATGAACTACTCCAAACAGATATCTTAGGAATGCAATGGTTGCTATGCCAACCGAATAGTGGATTATTCAGTAGGCACTTGATATCGGAGCTGAGGGAGGCAGTGCTATCTAGATCTGCCTTAGTAGCCATTATCTTCTAATTGCTTCCCCTTGCGGATCTCCGGCATCACGTTTCCGCCGTTCTTGCAATTTCCGAAACGCATTGGAGGATATTTCTTCCAGGTCTTAAATTTTTATAATCAGCGTTTAGGTTTTGTGTTTTGGATTTTTTTGCAAGAGCTCTAGCTCAATACATTTTTGAAAAAGAGAAATCAGTACGATTTTGACATATCCATTAAGTTTTTACAAAACATTGATATCAATTAAATAAAAAGTTTAGTTGGAACCGAAATTTATTTCATCAACAAATTATTTGTTTATTTATGTTGGCTGTTTCTATATTTTATAATTATCAGCATTAATGTTTTTGATTTTATTAGATCATCATTATATTTAGTTATAATAGGTGGAAAATATAAAATCAAAATCCTAACCCACAATAATTCTACGATAACAGTTATAGGCTAAAGGAAAATGAATATCCTTCAGTAAAAACAACTTTTATTCCGTATTGGTTGGACTTTGTGAAAGTCGTATAAACTTATTTCGCATTCAAGTTCTGAGATAAACTTCTGAGTTGGTTCTCACCGTAGAATCCAAAAATGAATTTTGAATATTATTCAGAACATAAAAAAAAGTCATTTTTAATCGTTCTTTTTTTTCTAAAACTTTAATAAATATCACATTTGTTACATTTTTGAAGTTCAGAAGCAGCATTAAATGGTTTACTTTACCAAAAATTTCCACGATTAATATTGGATGGAAACAGGTTCAATTGTAAGTAAATGATTGTACAAAATAATTTTATTAGAAATTTTAGTTGGAGGATTTATTATTTTAAATTAAAAATTTCGGTCAGGTTATTAAAATTTTATTATTTTTTATAAAAATAAAATTATGTTAAAATGCTAAAACATTTGAGAAAAATGTAATTGAAAAAAAGGTAAAAGGTAATCAGACTTAATTACTCTATGTAATGTGATTTTTCTATTTATCTCTAACTGTAAAAACGAAACAAATTTACTGCGACCTATTTCAGGTATCAATCTACCATTATCCCAAATTCTTGTTTAAAAATACTTTTTCCTGGTTAGAATAAATTTATTAGCATATCTTTCAAAATGTGTATTAATAAATACGCGTCAATGAAATGACCTGGTTATTATCGAAGAATGCTCTGACAGGAGATGATTTGGATTCCTCTAGATTTGCAACAGTAATATTAATTTATATAATTAAACATTTACACCCCTCCCGTATGCAATTGGACATGCAGTATTGCTCCGGGACAGAATGTTGCCATCTGCAGCATGTGCAAGTTGGTCCCGCTCCACTGACATGATCATACCAGTTGCGTGCCTGTGTACGAGCGTCACAACTGCTATGCCTTAGATGCATGGATTGATCTGTAAACAAGAACGATTCTCAGCTTCCGGGCATTAATGGCCGCTACCAACTTCTTTTCGATGTTATTACCAAGTGCCCGCCCCGCTGGCTGAGGAAGTGAACTAATGGATGACATCACGCGAAGAGCCGCTCTGCTATGCGGGATTAATTACAAACGATATTCAACTCTTCGTGATTAACTAGTAATGATACGGGTCACCGATCCTCACTCCCAACTATCGACTTGATAACGAAAAAGGTAGCTTGTATTCATTTGTAGGTCGTTTCGGAAAATATTTTTTTAAGAACTTCGTAGGTAATTGGAAATTGATTCAAAAATTTTTAACTGCCTAAAGTAACATATGAAGATAATATCGTGGCACAGACAACTGGCAAAAAACATTTTTCAGAGTTTGTTGGAAACTGTGGATCAAAAATTTGATCCATTTATAATATACTTATTAATCTAGGTCAGTGGTTCCCAAACCTTTTGGTACTAGTAGGATAATGGCGTAATCCTTTGGTAAGTAAATGGTGGAACATCTCCGTTATTATTTGATACAAATAGTTTCGTTTTGTAGAAAAACCCAAGAAATGCCATATACGCAAAGCCTGAAAAATGAAGAAAATCTGAGATCGATTAGTTCAAAAATGACTCATTCCTAAATTGTTTCGTGGAACTCCGATTAGAAATCACTGTTCTCCATAGTATGTAAAGTAAATATAACCACATGAGGTTTTATTGATCGTTTTGTGGAAATTATTAATTTTAGAGATGACATTTTTTATATTTAATTTTTAACCATAATTATTGTTTATTGATATCCAAAAATAAAAAACTTATTCATGGTAATATTTTGTAACTTTTTTTGCTACAGATTTTTGAGTGATTCCCTCACCTTCAAAACTTTTATTTCATTTTACATACTAATAAATTAGACTAGTTTTCACTAATTTCCTTCTTATTCCTAAAGCTTAACAAATAAGTAATTAAAAAAATAATTATAGTTATTGGAGATAGTTGATTGGCCGTGTGTAGTATTTAAAAGGAAGATGGTGAAGATGATCAAATTTATTGATCTCCCAAAGTTAATCAATACAAACTGTAAGGAAGTCAAAAATTGTAAAACACATTAAAAATGTGAAAATTTAATTAATTTATTGAATTGAGGAGTCGAAATTTAAGAGAATAAAAGATCAGTTTTATACATCAAACACCTTTATGAAACATATGAGGAGAAAATGGTTGGAGAGTGTGGACAGGAAACAGGAAAGAACACAAAAAAGTGGAAACTTATTTATTAGTGCCAACGTCTCGGCCAGAATTTCAGGCATTCATCAAGGCTAAGAACAAAAAAACAAGATAAAATCATAACGAATAAAAGGAATAATAGAATGATTAGAAAATAAGAAAAAAAAACATTATATAATAATAATTATATTTTAATTCAGTCATTTTACTTATATATTTAATTACCTAATTTTTCATATCATTAAAAAAAAATTTATTTTGTACATATTTCTACTAACTAGATTTTACATGTATTCTATTATTTGTTTTATTATAAATGACTTATAAACTTAATTTTATTATAAATTTTCTCTTTCAGCCTTGATCTTCGTATAATACTTATACAATTCATGTCTTTCAACACTATTATGTATCTATAATGTTAGTTGTGTTCTCATTTTCTCTTCATTCTGTAATTATTTTTATTCTTTATAGTTTTTATCTCGTTTGTTTATTCTTTTTGAAATTCTGGCCGAAACGTTGGGCTATAATAAATAAGTTTTACTTATATTTGTTCTGACCGCACCCTAATCATTTTCTCTTCTTATATATAATCCACGGTCAATTATCTGCTCACCTTTTTAAAAAACAATAATGGATAACCTTAAAACTATGACAAATAAGGACGGGATATGAATATAATAAGGTTACGAAATATAATAAGGCTAAGAACAAAAAACAAGATAAAACCATAACGAATAAAAGGAATAATAGAATGATTAGAAAATAAGAAAAAAAAACATTATATAATAATAATTATATTTTAATCCAGTCATTTTACTTATATATTTAATTACCTAATTTTTTCATATATCATTAAAAAAAGTTTTTATTTTTTACATATATCCACTAACTAGATTTTACATGTATTCTATTATTTTTTTTATTATAAATGACTTATAAACTTAATTTTATTATAAATTTTCTCTTTCAGCCTTGATCTTCGTATAATACTTATACAATTCATGTCTTTCAACACTATTATGTATCTATAATGTTAGTTGTTTTCTCATTTTCTCTTCATTCTGTAATTATTTTTATTCTTTATAGTTTTTATCTCGTTTGTTTATTCTTTTTGAAATTCTGGCCGAAACGTTGGGCTATAATAAATAAGTTTTACTTATTTTTGTTCTGACCGCACCCTAATCATTTTCTCTTCTTATATATAATCCACGGTTAATTATCTGCTCACCTTTTTAAAAAACAATAATTGATAACTTTAAAACTATGACCTATAAAGACGGGATATGAATATAATAAGGTTACGTATCACTAATTTAATAATTTATTACTTATTAAATTGAATATATATCGTTCATGTCGATGGGGAAATCCCCCTTACTTCTGCTATTGTGCTTTTGGTTCAATATATTTGAGGGATAAAGTGCCAAAAATAAGGGGGATTGACTGTGCAAGGCATGTGTTGTGCCTGGGGACCATCATCAGCCCCACGAAAGGGCAATTGATTCCTTTGTAGTTGGGTGTCAATAGATTCTTGTACAGTCTAAAGGAAAACGTATTTGCTTTACCGGGCCGATTTCCATCCATTTTCCGAGTCTCCCTTCCTTCCTTTAACTATGGTATCAATGGATAATGCAACTCATCTGATGATATTTCTAACCTTTTTAAAAAAAATATAGCTAAATATAATTACTAATTATTCTCATTTATGGATCAATAAGTTGCTGAGAAGTTAAGCGGAATAACTGATTATTTTACTAATAAGCTTTTTGTTGATGATCTCTGCCTCAACCAAATTTACCCTTCAACTTACCCACATATGTATTTTATTTTTATTTTTAATATATAATTAAACGATTCGACAATGTCGTACTAATTTAATAATTTATTACTTATTAAATTGAATATATATCGTTCATGTCGAAGGGGAAATCCCCCCTACTTCGTGTATTTTGATTATAGGCTAAACTGAATATTGAAAAAAATATCAAACGTCGATGCAGCAATGTTATTAAACAGTGGTCTTTTAATTGAAGAAAAAACAACCAATTATTAACTATTGACTGATATAGGACAAGAACTAAAACATTATTTCAGAATTTAATTGTTAAAATCCAATATATCTTTTAAAAAATCCTTTATTTTTTTTGTGGGGAGTTTTTTATTTACCATAGCTTTCTTGAATCATTATTAAAAATTTTAATTGCAATATAAATGTCTTATTAAAGTGAAAATATATTGGGGCTGTAAGTATCCATTCATGGCGTTTTTGCATTGTCAGAATGCATTTTATTCGTAAGAATTAAAATTTAAACAAAAATAATAAGTAATAGTGAGGATACAAATGAGTAAAGCAGTCAGTAAAAATACTCAGATAAACTAAGTAATAGTAAAATTAATAAACAACGATAGATTTAAAAAAAAAACAGTGAAATAAATAATGTTTATCATATTCATACCATCTATTTTATAGTATAATATACCATATAATTATGGACCCTAAACTTATTGTATTGATGGTTTATTATGGAAATTAAGTACATTGAGTACAGAAGTGGGGCTAGTATAAAACCTTGAAATTATCTTTTACGCAAGAAATAATATAATATTAATATGTAATATTTTCTAAATAATCTTTTAGTAATTACTATGTGTTTCTTATCTATAAACCGTTGCAATTGAAGGTTAAAGCCTGAATTACTAAACTAGGTATTGATGAAAAATCATTGAAATAGTTAATACTAATTTTTTATTACTCTTAGTAATGAAAAGAATATTTAATATCAATATATATTTATGTTTTTTCTAAAAGTTAATGCAAAGAAGTTAAAGGCAAATATTGACTCTCCTTATTTTAAAATGTTTCATTGCAATTTTTTTTTAATTTTAGAAAAAAAATGTTCACTATAAGAATTATATTTTGGACTAGTAGGAAGACATCATGCTGAATACACAATATGTGGAGAAAATGCTTTGAGATGCTATAAATGAAGAATAACGTAAAAACTTGTTAATTAGTGCTAACGTTTCGGCCAGAATTACTGGACTTCATCATGACTAAAAAAACAAAAAACAAGACAACAACCATAATGAATAAAACAAAATACAGAATAACTAGATGTATAACAAGATAACAGATAATATAGGTACGTATGTAGTATTGGGGAATATTTATAATGTCATATTACAACAACATTGAAACTGTATGGGAATAAATAAATAAATAAAAGATAAAGATGTGTAAATAAACTAAGTAAATACATGTACAAAGTGAGGAAAAGCTTATTTTATTTGTAATTAATTAGATATGTAACAAGATTGACAAAATCAAATGAGTAAATAAAGTTATATGAGCTAGAGTAGTCAGTAATGCAAATAACAGTAATTAGACGTGATAGGAGTTGGACATAAAGGAGTTGGTTAGGAAGAAATAATAAGGAAAGAGATGGAAAAGATGTCAAGAAAAAAGAAATGTATTCTTTTTCCTACCAAATTCTTGTATGTCCTTATTCTTATATATTTCCTTTTATACATTACGGCTGGCATTAGTGCTTGTGTTTTTACTTATTTGTATTCTTCGCTGGCCACGCCTGTCCCTTCTCCTTATATATAATTAATGGTCAAATATTAACTCATCATTATGTATTTATAATTATTTTACTTGATTATAGGGCGATGACTATGAAACGTTGTTACAAAAAGTTGACTTTTGAAAAAAAAAATTAATTAGGATGATTATTCTCACCATACCTTAATAATTAAAAATTAATTTATATTGTAGAGAAATTGATAGTAACAAATGTCAAGCAACACATAAATAAAACCTTTAAGTAGTATATCTGACTGATCCATCCGTGTACTAATATTTAAAATTTAGCTTCAGTAAAAAAAAAAAAAATTCCATCATCTATTCCTTTAAGCAAAAATAATTCACGAACTAACAAATGGTAATCAAAATTTTTTAATAAGTTAGTTTATAACTTGTATATAAACGCTTAAAAGCATTTTAGTTTTCATTTCCTGAAGCCGAATACGGCTAAAAGTTGGTTAGTTTTCCTCGAAAGCTATTCTTTGACTTTTATCCTCGGAATTTTCTGCTACTAACTAGAAAAGTTTAGTTGACACTTTTTAAAACAATTTTCAGCTGATGTTTTATATTTTTAGATTGCTTGATTCTTCTGTTTTAAAATCCTGCAATTTATTTTTCAATTTTTACATCTATGGGTTACAAAAAAGAAGTCATTTATGTACAATTTTTTTTTTTTTTTTCATTGGCGCGACAGACCGTGGAAGTCCCCTCCTGTGATGTACTTAAGAAATACATCGTTCGTTTACTGACGTGGTTTTCATAGGGTGGGTCTGTCACTCCCACGCCTATTCTTGAGTGCCACTCATTGGCTAATGGGCCTCATAAATGCCGTTATAAAATACCATGAACACTTTAATAGTATAAAAAAAAAATTTAAAAACCGAAACGTTGTTGAAAGGAGAAATAAAGATGTTTTTAAGAAATATTCAATAGAAAGTAATTTCACCTTATCATCCAAAAACATACCCTAATATTAATTTTAATCTTACATTTAGTAAATATAGCACTAATTAATTACAATAAATTACTTTTTTAACAAACGGGCATAAACTATCAATGGTTATCGTTAACATAATTGTTATTTTTTCTTTCTGACAGACCTGTATGAAAGGAATAAAAGTGTGAGTAGTAGTTTTTCACATTTAGCACTCCAGACCACTATTTTTTTTTCTTCAATGGTTTATTTCTCCACGACCATATTTTGTTTCTTGGACATATTTTGAAATATCCTACAGTATGTTTTAACTCGATAAAAATTAATTTAAATATTTTTTATTTATTTTTTCACAATGTTTTGTGGAAGTAAAAATGTTTTTAATGTTAAAATTTAGTTTAAAATATTATCATCACTAATGACAGAAACTAACAATGGGGAGAGAGAATAAATTTTGGTATTAAAGAAATTGATTTGCTGAATAGTTTCCTTAATTTCTAAATATAGTAATGATTTTTTGAATTTGAATAGGGAATGAGATAGTTGAGATCTCAGAGAACTGGATGTATGAAAATTTTTAACGCTATTGTCAATAGATTTCGGAAAAATAGAGTTCGAAATCATTAAAAATTCAGGAAAAAATTTTCCTCCTTAAATGTAGATCTAACTCTATTTTTCCTAAATTATTGACAATAGCGTTAAACAATTTCATACATCTAATTCTCTGAAATCCCAATTATTCCTCATTCCCTATTTAAATTCAAAAAATCATTACTAAATTTAAAAATTAAGGAAACTATTCAGCAAATTAATTTTATTAATACTAAAATTAATTCCCTCTCTTCATTGTTAGTTTCTGTTATTGGTGGTGATGATATGAATAAACTAAATTGCATTAAATATTTTTTATTTAAATTTTAATTAAGACCTGAATCCAGTGAAAATTTACTAAATGCAAAAATATTGTTTAGGTAAGCCATGGCAGTGAAAATTGAAGTGCTCATGGCTAGTTTAAAAATATTGTAGTGTAATTAATTCATCTATACAAAAATATTTTCCAAGATTGTAAAGATTCTATTATAATCAACTTGAAGGTATAGTGATCCTTGAAAATCGTTTCATTCTAATAAGACTTGAAAATCTCCAGTTGTTCAATAATCAACCATTATGAAATATAAACAAGATATACAGAATATAGACAAAATCCAATCTCTACAACAGATGTCAGCAAAAAAACAAAACAATATTTTTGCAATAATATGTCTGTTGTTGATGTTTGATTGTCATTCTATGAGAGAAACACTACTGATTCATTTATGTAAAGGACTGTGTTAGAAAGAGGGTTGATCGCGTGAGCGTGGGGCTTATCTGAAAAAAGTATTACTTAAAGGCCCCGATAGTAGCCGTTGATAGCTTTTTTTTATGAGTTTACTGCCGTCCGAAGTGGGTTCTAACACCACGCTGATAAAGAGGAATGATAAATTGAAATGTAGAAAGGGAATGACATTCGAAATGGGCAGAGTATCAATTAATACTTTATTCTTTTGAAATATCACCATTTCGACCCATTTGAAGGAGCTCAAATAAAAATTCGATTTATAATTTTCTTGATTACAGTCGTAGAACTTAGCACATTACTTGAAAAACCAGGAACGATCCGAGCGAATCAGTTAAGTCACTCTTGAAACTAAATATTTCAAAACTAGGTCTTAACTAATGATCTAACAGGAATTCGAGTACACAAATATGTTTTATATGTTTCTAATTTATATGCTTTTACGGGAATACATATAATTTAATTGAATAATGATTAATCTATTTGCTATATGCATAAGGCCATCAGGTACATAATACAATGAGCGCACCCATCGACCGTCTAATGGCCAGTCAGTAACATGTTAAATCTATGTTGTGTGGAGGCATGGTCATCCGGAATGACATTCTCTACACTTGTATGTTGTCAGCTCTGGCATTCAGGATCACTGTATCCGTCTCTAAAGGTCAAATGGAGTGTTAGGGCCATATTCAACGGGATTCGGTGACCATATAAAAATAATATATTTAAAGAATCTCACTTAAATATTCAACAATTTATCCCTTAACGAGCTTTTCTTCAGGTTTCTTAAAATTTTAAACAGAAACTAGAATTAAATAAAATTCTAAGCTCTCATTGAAAAATTTATTAAGTGTTTAATCCACTAAACTTTTGAGTATCTCAATTCTTATAATCCAAAATCCTTCGTAAAATTCTCAATGCTTCTCACTTAAAACATACCAATCCGAAATCCATAAGTTCGCATATAAAAGCCTTAATGTTCCATATGAAAGCGATCTAGCCAGAACTAGATAGATATCAATCCTTCCATTATAAACTCCCTAACCATCCAAACCCACTAGTTTCTAACCTCACTCCCTCGTCTATTACTGGCAATACTCCGAGGGCCTGAAAAGAAGATGGCCTCGAGACCTTCTACTGTAGAAATATTATTAGAGTGATTGGGTAGTTTCTCTACATGCTTGTATCATATCATTATGATCTTACATCAAATTTACTTGATATATTTTGTTATTGCTATATTATGTAAATACAGTTGTTAATATAAATAAATAAAACAATATTCAAATTTCATTAAGAATTCCAGAAGTTCATTAACAATTATAATAAAATCCATTATGAAATTTTGACTATTTTTAGATATTTAGTTCAGATTTTTTCTTGTCAAGTTTTCGTTGTCATTAATATCTCTACTTAAAATAGGTGGTGTATCTAATTATTGAACATTTGGTGTAATCTAGTGCCATTTCCACGTTC
>NW_027114676.1:508775-514648 GCF_000696795.3 Halyomorpha halys | reverse complement strand
ATATATAACACGGAATCTAAACTACAGACAACGATGGCATTCAAAAAAATTGAGAAAATTATCCTGGATTAAGTAGGATTTGAACTCGAAACATAATATATGTATAATGTAATATAATATATCGCTTCTAAAAATACACATGTATTTAAAATTCGTTTTGTTTAAGGATACAAGTATGGAGGTAGATTGAGTTGGATAAAGTTATTTCAAAAATAAAATATTTTCTTTTAGGTAGGCGGATCCTTTCATCCTCTGGATCAGCCATAATGTCCTGCATTTATATTTTCTAATGTTTCTACAATGTTCATGAAATTGCAGCATTTGAAGTATTAAGTAGTGGTTGCCAAAGTAGTGGGGTGCCCCAAGCGTATGGCATGGTTATCACAAGCAAATACCACTTTTCATAATATATTGAAAAAAAAAAGAAAATTAAAATTTCAAATATACAGTGCATTGGAGCCTTTATTACACTGTTTTCTCTTCATTTCCCGCATTTTTAACCGTCCTCAGGATAATGAGCAGGCATTTTATTTTTTAATTTTCCAGGGTGCCCCATTTTTTTCTAGAACAAGAAGAGTGCCATGGTGAAAATAATTTGGGAACCACTGGTATTAATTCATTGACTAATTTTCTATTGTTGAGGTATTACTTTTCCAATAGAGGTGGTGCCTGTATTATCCTAATATCAAAAGTTATTCCTACCTAATTAGCTACTTTTTAAAACAATCTTGATCCTTTTTCTCTCAACTTTATTCTTTTTTAACATCCGACGTTTCGACCTCTCAGGTCATTCTCAAGGATTCCTTATTCTATGATGTTATGACTTGAGAGGTCGAAACGTCGGATGTTAAAAAAGAATAAAGTTGAGAGAAAAAGGATCAAGATTGTTTTAAAAAGAAACTAAACCACTCTCAAACAACTATATTAATAAAAAATAAATCTAATTAGCTATATTTAGGTGGATACGTTGTTTGTATTATATAAACTGGATGGTAGCTTTACATGCGTAAATGATGTCTTATTTAAGCCAGTTTTCGTATTATTTGTGTAAATTTAAATATGATGTTTGTTTGTTCTTTGTCTAAGATTTCTAAATAATTCTTACCGATTTACACGTTTTTTTCCCAATTGTTCGGTGTCTTATGAAGGTTTAAACCAATTCCAATCCTTTTTCTATCTAGTAAAAATAAAGTTATAATAAAAATTATATATTATTTGCGCATAACTCAAAAATTATACATTTTTATATACTATGTATGTAACTAAGTGATAGGTAAAAGAATTATCTAAAATAAGGAAACACATCATCATTGCCTGGCCAGTAGAAAGACAGTAATTAAGAAAAAAATATGTAATTTGCAATACTGCATATTGCAAATATACATTTTTGACTAATGATATATTTCAAAATGTATAAAATAAATAAACTATCTAAAAAAAAAAAATAACACAATTGAATCGGACAAGTATTAGCAAAGATAAAGCGAATTTTAGATCCGTGTTTATTTTTTAAGCAGATTTCTATAGTAATTCGATCTAGTTTTATCACCTATTATATCTATGTAAATAAAATGTAATGTTCTTTTAATAATTTTATGTGTACTTAAATTTTAATTCTAACTAAATAAAATAGTTGATATCCAGCTTTCATTCAATCTATGTACATATAGCAATGATAATACCGAAGCATTAATAATGAGTTTTTAAACTAAGCTATAATATTGGTTTCATTACTTTGTATGTGTTCATAATACAAACATGGTGATAAAACAATTATGGTTTAAGAAAGAATCACTCAAATTTGGCCCCAAAAAATAAAAAGAATAAAACATAATTTCGATTTGCTTTGTGCTTAAATTTGTTTTAAACTAAGTACAAAAATTCTGTTAGTCTTTTGCGATGACTTGATAAAAAATTAATTGATTCAACATGGAGTAGATAGAGTAGCGAATTTCACTCAACTTTGATCGCAGACGAAGCAACTCAAAGTACATCCTGCCCTCAGCAGAAGACAACCAACAGCTGCAGAGCTTTCCCTGAGTCAGGAAGATTGCAGAAGTGCTCCCGACCCTTAGAGGACCGGTATTAATTACCGTAGGAGGTTTTAAGACCCCTAAGTCCCTACACGAGGGCCCTAAGTCCCCCTTAGCAGAAGTTGGTAATCGGACTTGGGGCGCAGGTTTCACTCAAGTGGGCCTTGGCTGGTGTGCCTTACCCTCGTGGTTTCGGGTACGGCGAAGATGCACATCCCATTATCCCCGACTTGCATGCTTCTTGAACTGCGATCATCGGGGTACGACACTAACATATGCTCGGTTCTCACGGAAACTCTAAACTGTCTAATATTCATGTTAATGACAACTAAAACATTCTTACGGTATCTTTTTTATGCTTATAGATATAAAAAATAGACAGTTTATTAATTTTATAAACATGATCTAAGCTCACGAGAGTATATGACCTTGTAAAAAACATATAGGCCTACATACGTTTTTATAAAATATTTAGAAATACGTAAATCGTAGAAAACAAAGGAAATGAACAGTAAAGAAAGAAATTAATTATATTTATTTTTTATTATAAAAAAAAAAAATGCAATAAGAAATATAACTTCAGGATGCATAGAAAAACATCACCATTTCTGTAAATTGTGTTGTGGATATGGACAAATGGTTAGTTCCATGATGTACGATACGAGCAATATTCCAATTATTTTTTTATTAGGCTCATATTTCGTGCTTTGTTTTACTTTAACATGATGAGCATATAATTTGTTTACATACCTACCACTATTTTTACCTTCACAACTATTTAAAATATATTATGTATACACATCTTATTTATTTTATGAAATTGGAACAGAAAATGAAAGTATATTGTTTAATATTCATATAAACGAAATTAAAATATATTTTCGAATTATTATTATTAATTACTCCCTATTCCCAGGGAGCTTCAGGCAAACATGCCATCACTGACGACACCGCCTTCAGCGGACCCGGCAACATATCTTACAATACCATACTGGCAAAACAAGATGTTTCCAATCGCCGGCATACATACATAATATTCTTTCCTTTGTATATATTTGTAATTTGTTTGTTTTATTTTTTAGGAGGTAGGGAAAAAAAAATTCGAATTAAACATTATTAGAACAGAATTATATACGATATTAAAATTTTAGAAGGAATAAATAATTTTTTTTTATTTATTGTTATTTACAACTGTATAAAATTATATATAACGAGTGATTTATTATATATAAAAGTTATATATAAAATTAAAAAAAAAAATAATTATTTCATATTTTATTTTAAGGTGGAATTTATTTATAATGAAACTTAATCCAATCCTATAATGTTTAATATGTTTTATTTTAATTCATTTTCATTAGTTATTTACCTTAAAAGTTTTATAAAATTATAGTGACTGAAATAGACTTTTTAAAATTTAATTAACTTATAGTTTAACGTTATTATTATTTGGTGTAAATAACTGGAAATGCTTAACAGAAGTGAGAAAGAACTTAAGAAGTTGCTACTCAATATTTAAATTATTTGGACCTAAACTTTTCATATGCAGTTTTTCTTTTACTTAACAATTCAGATATTACATAGATACTTTTATGGCTAATATGTTTTTTTTATAACATGTATTTGTGTTGTTCCTAAATGCCTAATGACCGTTATTGGACGATCCTCGGCATCTATTAATGCCCCTTTGATTTTAGGAAAAAATCACTTGATTTCATTACTATGCCCGTCTTACAGGTCAATTTAAAAAACTTGAGGTTGTTGCATTAAAGGGCAAAATATTGACCAGTAGCCCACTCCACCGACTGGTGAACCCGAGCCGAACTCGAAGCCCGGATGCTGTGCGCGAACCAGAGGAAAGGCTCCCTCGATTAACCGAACCTGGTAATGGATCTTTAGTGAGTGTAAATGTTTAATGGCTTAATTGATTGTTAATTAGATTTTAATGTAGCCCTTGGTGGGGGATCGTTAGTTGTCCATTACAGGGCCCGCTCCAACGGTTCCAATTATCAAATCATATTCTACTTGCTCAACTACTATCCGGTTACAGTTAAGTTATACGTCCTGGCTAGGCTTGAACTTCGACAATCAATTATGTTCTTAAATGACTTGCACCAAATATTTGTCTAGAATTTTATACAGCGCTACGTACTATTTCAAAAACAAAAATTGAAAAAAAATATATTCTGATATTACCTCATCCCGAATCGACAAATTTTATTATTTAAATATGTTTATAAAAATATTTACAGCGAAACTTCTCTTACAGGACCCCCCTCTTAATGGATAATTCTGTTTAGATCCCGGTTAAAAAAGGTAAAATTTAATGCATTTAAACCCCTCTATAATGAAAACCACCTACTCCAGACGCGGGCACTTTCATTCCCCATCGCTACACTACACTCCTGTAAAATGGACACGATTCATAAAATTCAAAAACATCTACAACCCCACGATTCCAGATTTGACCCCTCCAAGACATTTAGTTATTGTGTAACCAAAATTCAGTGTTTATTTTAATTAATGTATATGTAAAAAAAAAATGTAAACGTCTTCCTTCAATTTTAAGGTACTCCGATTCCCGATACGTACAAACCATCACAAATCACTCTTTAATTTTTTAATTATTTTTATAATAAACCCTTCTTTACGAACACTTCTGTAAAACGGATAAAGTCAACTTTATTTTATTTTTATTTTTTTTATGACCGCACCTCCAACCTTCTTATCATACTATCATTTATTCTTTTGTTGAATTTCAATGAAATAATCATTCAACCTTCTAGTTTTTTAAATTATTGTATCCAACACAACGTTTCAGATTATTTTCTATTACATAGTCCATAGTCTGCAATACTTTTCCAATAAAAGAAGCTATACATTATCAACCTAACGAACGTAAAATATGTAATAATTATGTTAATTACGTAAATATTTTATTTTTATTAATTTTATACCTGATTTATCGATTAAACTTTAACATTTTGAGGAAATCAAATAACTTACAGTTATTTTTACATGGTAAAAAAGGCTTTGTTTGAATAGTGGTACATCTGATAAAAAAAAAATATTTTTTTTTAGGTGTTCCTTAGATTGGTGATAATTTGTTACATTTCTAGTAGTGTTAGGAAATTTAAAATAAAAAAAAACTATCTTTGGGATACGTCTAATTTTTAATAACATTAATTTTTTTTTCGTAAGATATGCCACTATTCAAGCAAAGTAGCGATATAACCAATTTGGATCATATTCTGTTAACGATATATATAAGTTTAACTGGTCCGATCGTCTTCATATTGGATTCAAGCGTGGACGGCTTTAGAGGCCCGGTGGTTCGAATACGGTCTGAGCGGATTGAAATTCATTTCCTGACGGATCCTCGCAATGAATCGTAACCTTTCCACTAAAGCTAAAATAGGCTGGTAACCTGTAGGATAACTATCATTAAGTAAGTGGACAATGTACGTAAATTGGACATTGTAAAAGTAAAATAAACATATTGATTTTACCATTACTCACAGGCACACATAACATCTATTGAAGAATGGTGTAAAAACTGGATAATCAAAATAAATCCTGAAAAATCCCACCAGATCACCTTTACTCTCCATCGTAAACCTCTGCTCTCCTGTCCTACAGTATCCTTTCTAAATACAACACTAATGCCTGTTGAACATATTCGATACTTAGGACTCCATCTTGAGAAGAGACTTACTTGGAATCCACACACATGGAATCCTCAGAGGCGTCTGAAAAGAAGATGGCCACGGGACCTTCTAATTTAAATTAATGTTTGAAGTACCACCAATGGGTGGTTCCTTCCCAAGATTTTCAAGTGTA
>NW_027114676.1:504547-507875 GCF_000696795.3 Halyomorpha halys | reverse complement strand
AGTAATTGTGGTATTTTACTTAGAATTTTGTTAATTATGAACTATTCGCTCACTAGGATCAATTTTCTTGAGGGTTTTGTATCTAGTATATATAAGTTGATATTTTAAAAATATATATATAAAATTCATATATATATTCTATTATTTCCTTAAATGAATTAAAACTAAATTTTAAATTACCTTATTATAAGCCTCTGTAAAAAATCTCTGAAAATTTTACATTTTTACCCATATTTCACTTATGGTGAAAGCTTTTACCCATAGCTATTTAGTTCGCAATGAGACTTACTTTTGTCATCTACAAGTTACTTAATTTCCTATATAATTAAAAAATATTTTTAGAATGTTAAAATGATATATAAAGTAAAGAATACTTTCTCAGAAGAATACTTTCAGAGGCAAAAACACTACCTGAAAATCTGGATAATATAATAAATTATAACACAGATATTAATGTAACATATAGAGAACTGTCAAATAACTTGAACAAATAATAAACTTTACCTCCATTTTGCAAAAGAAAAAATAGTTAAATAAGAAATCCAGTCCACAGAGAATGAATAGAATCCTCATAGTGTAGTTCCTAAAAGTGAAATATAATTTTTAAATAAAAAAATGTGACACTTTCACATAGTGTTTGTAATGGAGCCTTAAAATTAGATAGTTTAAAATTTTATTTCAACTATTTTCCTAATTTATACATTTTTTTTCAAAATTAATATAATTTTCTTAAAATGATTCTTTTGTAAAATATTATTTTACACACTGCAGATATAAATGGCCAGAGAAAAATAAACTCAATTATTATTCAGCTGGAAACTAGTAGTTAGAGTTTTATGTTTAAAAATAGAATTTCATTTGTTTTACTGGAGTGAAAGTGAGAATATTTGAAAAAAAAAAAAAAGGGTCGAAACGTCACACAAATGTAAAATTTAATATAGAAAAATTGTTTATAGAAAAATTGTGATAAGTTTTCGTTATTATACAATTTCATATTAAAAAATGTCTGCTCAATATGATTTATAAAGTGTTTTTTTTTTCAATCGTGGTCAAAAGATATAATTTTTTATATTTGGGCGCCAAAAAATAACTGCGAAATTCATATAAATTTGAACCAATCCAATCCATAAACACTTTATTATCATTATATTTCACCCCTTAATCAATTGAAAAATGTCCTAAATCAATAATAGCTTCTTGACGAAAATAACTCTCAAGTAGACCCATATTAAAATTTATTTTCTCCATTGAGCCCTTAACAGATTCCCTCTTTACTGAGCTAAGAGATCACCTCTGGGGAAATCGATGCTAACGACTTTGCAGTTTGAACTTATCTACTATCTGCCCCGTAGATTTTAACTACCTAAAACTTTTAATAAATTTATATTAGAGGAGTAAAATAGATTACCAGAAGTTATAGAAGCAGCTAGAATGGTGCCAAGTCACTAATTACATTATATTTTCAAAAAACCAACTTACCCTTCAGTGATATTTTAATTTTAGGAAATGTTTCTGATTAATCTAAAGGGATTTGCTTGTATTCTTCCACAATTTTTTTTTATCCAAATACATTATTAATTCATTTGTTTAATCATATCTCTCTCAATTTTAGAATTTTCGTGAGTAAATCTATTGTGATCTTGTTTATGATTGGTATGACTTAAGATGTGTGTGGGTGAACTAAATTTCTTATAAAATTTCAACGAAAATCCTTTGAGAATGGTAATAATTGCCACCCAGATATTTTCTATTTAATTTCTTGCCAAATCCCCATACAAGACTGAAAAGACAGGAAACTGCTCGTCGATTCCGACTTCTACAACATTACTAGACAAACGGTGTAATCTTCCAATCCATTACAAAAGACTGATCTACATGTCTATTATAAGGCCTATACGGATATATACGGAGTTGAGCTATGGGGCTCCACTAAACCATCAAATTCCTTATGAATCCAATCCTTACAGTCCGAAATCCTTCGAAAAATCCTTAATGCCCCTTACTTTGTCAAAGGTTAAAGGTTTTTCCGAATTGAGTTTTTAGTTATAATACCTGTTATATAAATCAGCTATGCTAACATGCATCGAGGTATTGTATCAAATGTGATATGTTTTGGAATAAATTTAATTTATATCATCTTTGCTAGTCTAAAAGCCCTGTAAGTCGGAAAGTTGGTGCAGAATAAGTTAGTTTTAGTTTTGAGTATTTTTTTTAATGCTATTATTGAAATTAAAATTATCAACAATAGTTTTAGTATTACGTATTTGGTCTAAATAATACTATTTATGCGGATTCAATGAAACCACTGTCATACTCACATTATGTTGTAGTTTAATATTTTTTAAAATGTTCATATACGCCATTCATTCATTATTTTACGATTGTGTTATAATAGACTATGAATGATTTTCGTTCATAATGATAAATTACTGGCAGATATCATTAATGGTCTCTAAGTACTGATGAATGGCGTATTGTCTCCAATATTTTTTATTGATGCAGAAATTACGTTCTCTACCATGTTTATTAATATATCATCTATATTACCATAATTATTAAGTACTGCAGTTTCTAGTATTTGAAAAATTTTAAAATTGTCGTTTAATGTTTTAAACTGTTTATATTCCATTATATGAACGTTTAGGATTAATACGTTAGAATGCAAAAGGAATTAGCACAATTAATAGATTTTTAGATCAACAACAATATTGCTTACAATATATACTAATAGTTTCAAAATTGTAATGAATGCATGCCCCTTATGTTTATTTATTTATTTATGAATTCTATACACCTAAAAAAATAAGTGTTTCATATTTTTTATATGCAATGTTATAAATGTGAAGGTCGTGTTCAGTGTTATGACTGATTCGATGAAATGAAAAATGAATACTGATTCAAGTATTAAATTTACTTTTACAGCTAATTTTTAAAACAGATGTTCTTGATACCTTTAAATATTTCTATGATCTTATTTTTTTCTTAATACTTTTAAATTTCTCTATGGATATTGTTTCCACTGGTTCTGATTAGTTTTACTTATTGTTTTTAATTTTATTAGAAAGTGCTTTGGTAAATTACTTCATTTATTTCTTTTCGTTGTATTTTTATTTTTTGTATCATCAAATACTTCAAATAAACACGTTATATTTATTTAGTGTTTCTATTATTCCTAGTTGCTTAGTAACTTATTTTATTTTTTTTTTTAACATTTAGTTAATATTTAATACTAGAGTAATTGTGGTATTTTACTTAGAATTTTGTTAATTATGAACTATTCGCTCACTAGGATCAATTTTCTTGAGGGTTTTGTATCTAGTATATATAA
>NW_027114676.1:501747-504497 GCF_000696795.3 Halyomorpha halys | reverse complement strand
TTGTAGTACAACGTTTCGGGACCACTGTCCCATATTCATGTACTTTAAACCTACAACAATAATAATCCACCATAATAATAATCTTCATCCATTTGTATTATAATTCATAAAATTATATACACCTCATGATTTTTCATAATTTGAATTTCATATAGGAAATCATGTCTACCATTACTTATTTGTGCATTCTTAATATTTTATCTTTATTTTTCTTATTAATTGCATCCATATAATTTATTATTATTATTATTATTATCCACAAAATTTGTCATAATTTTAAATGGAAACTACTCCGAATTCTTTGTCTGCATTAGTAATTTACTTTGAACTGTTACCTCCTGAAATAAATTAAGAGTTGAAGGAAAGAGTCCAATAATTAGTTTGTAAATGTTTATTTTGTTACGGCTTAATATATTTTTCCTGTAATTAATAAATTTATTTCTTTATTCTCTAGTTTCGATAATTTTTAAATAAGCGCTTTTTATACTTATTAATTCTTTTTTATTTTATAATTGAAAAGAGATTCGAACTCAATATTAAAAATCATTCGGAACCGTTTCTTTTCTTACTGATTTTTTTTCCCCCTTGAGGCTAAACCTCCAGGGTATTTCCAGAAAGACATAAACTGTATGAAATCCAATCTTCCATAGAATTCCAGACTGAGGACAAATATCGGCTCTAGACTAAGCTAATAGGGACCCATTTAGCGCCCAAAAGGACACCTCATCGCTCCCAAAAATACCCCGGGACCCGTGGGTTGCAGATGTAGAGGGGACAGATGTGACTGACTTTGCTTCCAATTACCGCTGTATCGGCACCAACTCAGCCGTACCCTCGCACGTTTAGTCCACGGCGTCTTCCCCTTTTAGCCTTCGAGGGAAGCTGTTTCCAACTAAATGGGATGTCCTTAGTAGGCTATTTAGAGTAACCGCTTCCTGCTAAATATCATCTTATCAGATATCACCTACGATTTAATTAAGAATAAGAAATGAGGTTTTGCTTATTTGTGTTCTTCACTGAACGCACCTCATCATCTTCTCATATAGCTTTAATTTCCTTTATTCGAAATTATCAAACCTTCCACATTTTTACTAGTAATGAAAAGTAGCTAAATATGAACTATGAGAGGATTTGATAGTTAATTTAAGGAGATAAGAGCGCAAAGAGTTTTTCTTAGGATGAAAACATATTTTCAGATATATATATATACACAGTTGGAAAAATAATTGGTAACTTATACAGTTGTAAAACGTAATGGAGACTGATGAAAAATGCCTAAATAAAGTATCTGTTCGAAAAAACAAATTTTACTATTAATCTGGTCGGAGCACACGGAGAGCATTTTCCGTTTTTCCTGTGTAATAAACATTTTCTGTTACCATAGTTATTAAATATCTATTGTAACATTTTTTTTTTATTATAATCATTTTAATTTATTATAAAAAATGTGGGCTTACTGATGTATTTTCTCAATCTTTTTGATCGCTATTTAATTAATATATTAATTTATAAGAAATTTATTAATATCATGCTAAAATGTTTAGGAGTAACACTAATTTTATAAGAATATGCCCCGATGATAAATTGTTAAAATAGCAAACTCAACTTTACGTGTTTAGAAGTTACTTAGCATTACATGATATTTTTATTTTAACCTCCTCGATCTTTGTATACAAGACTTTCCGGATGAAGCTGTGGTCCTAGGCCCGGCCCAGGTGGACAAGTGTTTACCCCAAGACATCTGCCGAATTAGAGACTGTTTGGATTAGAGTCCTCTGTATAGGCGACACCTAAGTGTGGCGGCGCTGAGGAGGGCTTTTGGGGCCAAAAAGTGACAGCTCCTTGTTTACATTGGCCAGTCCTACAGAGGAGTTGTTAAGTGTAAGCTCTGTGTTTATTTGGAAGGTCTCATTGCTCTAGCACCATATGGGTTTGGGCCACGTCAAGGGTGGCGAGAGCATCTAGACTGCTTTTATTGGGTAGGTTATATTCCGGCTCCAGTATTTGTGGAACCTGGAGGAATTGTAGAAAAAAATAGGGTTACTTTGATGGTGCACTAGTGGTTATGGTTGGGAAGAGGGTTTGAGTCGTAAAAAAGAAGATAAGAAAGGTTCAAAACCATGTAGTGTGAGTTTATTAATTTAGTGAATACAGTATATTAAGCATATCGTCTATAGAAAAAAATATTTAAAACTTCAAGCAACTAATAGAGAAAAATAATTTATCTTGAAATCAATTCATAATTGTTAGTTTACTTCCAATTATTAAATATTTATAACAAAATATTCTTGTATCGTGTGGGCATGACATAACATTAACGTTAACTATCCTATTTTGAGATTAAATTGTTCTTTGCTCATTTGAAAACAGTAATACAGTGTAATCTCAGTAATCCAAAATAATTGCTGCTGAGGGGTGTTCGGATAACTTAAAAGTTGAGATTAAAGAAAGTATTAAGAAAAACTTTTTTTCTGTTTATTTATTGCAATTTACAACAATTACAAGAAAAAACGCATTAAGTAAATTTGATGTAATATAAAAATGGAGTGATGCAGGCATATAGAGAAACTACCCAGTGGTAGCGCTCTAATCATATTTCTACTCTAGAAGGTCTCGAAGCAATCTAAGAAGAAGTAGTGTAAAAAAATTCAACGTTTTAAAAAATTAATCTTTTTTAAAGTAGTCAGTTTTCTTTTTCGTTAAGTGCTATGAGCCATTTTGGACGCAACACATTTGTTTTCTTTTACACC
>NW_027114676.1:495389-501106 GCF_000696795.3 Halyomorpha halys | reverse complement strand
AATGAGTAATAATAAAAAGTAAAATAAAGGTAGTGTAGCCATGAATTAATTGTCTATTTATTAAAATTTATAAAAGAATATCCTGCAGCAGCCTGGGCTTCAGTCTTCGGGTTGAGGTTGGGTTTCCCAGGTTGTAGGTCACTGCTCCTTTAACTGTCGGCAACTGGGAGTGGAACTTCATGAACTGTTTTTTGATGAAATTCTCTATTGACTCCATCTGTAAATCGCGATGCAATTGGCTACTTCTTATGAACCAAGGAGCATTTACTGCGATTCTTAGGACTTTATTTTGAAAAGATTGTAGTTTTATCCTTTTCGTAAAGGATGCCGCTCCCCAGACTTCATAGCCGTACATCATAGGAATAGATTACCCAATATCGAAACTGTGTAAAATTTTCCACTTTTGATTTTAAAGTGATTGATTACAATTACCTGTCAATAGATCGGGAAGTTAAAATGGTTTTTATGAATGCGCTCTTTAAATTTAAAACAAAAAATTTCTTTTCTGCAGTTTTCTCAAAAAAAATAATTTTTTTTATCGCTAATTCAAATTATTGGAGTGTTCGAATTACCAAGATTGCAGCATACTGCCTAAAAATGACTATAGACAAGCATGTAAGTTCTAAAACTTATATATAAATTAATTCTGTTACTTTATATTTTCCTCTTCGACTTCTTAAGTAAAATATTAATTTTTCTAATATCATTGGATTTCCTTTGGTACATTATACGCTTATATTATTATCCGTATTTTCATGAATTTTATTCGATCTTAAACCATAAGTTGAGATTTTGATTGATCCTTCAGTTAAAATATTACTAATTTAAAAAAATAGTTGTTTAATTTTCTTTCTTTTAATTCTATAACTATTGAGCATGGAATAAATGGTTAGTACGTAAATTTAAGAAACTGTTATTTTTATAATTATGGCATTTTTATAAGAAAAGTGTAAAAATTCGCGACATGAAATATCATTTAGTGTACTTTTTAAAAAAAAAACCGGTTGAAATTCGAGATGGTCATTCTGTCACTTGGAAGGTTAAATTTTAAATACCTATGGATTAATAAGAAGTACATAAAACATTAAATTAACAATCTTAAAATTATAACTATACACTATTAATTAATTATTTATTTAACATTAAGATATTTATTAATTTCATTCGCTTGAAACTTAAATGAAACAACGCAGACATCGGTAAACATTTTTATTTGATTAACAATAAGAAGAATTGTCAGTAAGTAAACCAAGCTCCTTTCAAGTAAAGTATTTTATTTTGCATAAACTTAATGACTTTAAAAGACTACAACTTGTCAAAATATGATACTTTTTTTCTCTCTTACTTTCCCAAAAAGGGCAATTCTCATTTTTCCTAATGACATTCTAAATACTAACTAATTTCGAAGTTCAATTAGTGGCTCGAAGATGACTGGAGATGAAAAGGCTGCTAAGCTATTAAACTTGACTGGAAGAATCCAGCGATTACTGGAACTCCATAATTAATTCAAACAGGCTGCCAAAAAGGGCCGTTTTTGGTCGGAAAAAGTAAGTATAAAACGATTTCTTAGGCCTTCTTTTAATATGAATAGCCATGTTTCATAATTATAATCATTAAATTTAGGGTTCGAGGAAATTACTCGATTTTTTTTATTCGAATTTCTATTGTACAGGCTTAAAGTTCATTCTTTGAGCAATAATATAATTCTATAATTAATTTGTTCTTGTTTCGTGATTTTTTATTTTACATTACATAATATGGTATCTTTAAAACAATTAAAATCTTGAATTAATCGAGATTTCGTTGAAAATCAACGTTATGAGTCCAGATAACCAAGTCTCGCAGAATAGACTGTGTATATGGACAACCCAGCTCAAAAACTGGAAGTTGTACAGAATTTAAATAACATATCTAGCAAATGTATATGCTTTGTATGTTACAACAACATTTTTTGTTAAAATCACTTTCTGTGAGTGTCACTTTATATAATATTTTTTTTTTAGTTTGAAGACAATAGTTGACCGTATGAATTAGATTGTAGGATAGTCCGGGTTGCGGTCAATAAAGGTATCAAAACAGTAGCAGAAAACTATTTATTGTTTTAAACAACGTTTCGCTCCACTGTGCAGAGCTTCGTCAAGGCTGTTAGATTGAAACAATCTTTGTTTCCCGTTTTTCAACGTACCCGAAACGTTGGTTAACTATAAATATTTTCTGAGTTTTTATCTTTGTTTACGACTAAAGGCGCAGTTACTTCACATATGTTAAAAAAAAAAAGATATATAATATTTTCATTAAAATATATTCATATCCATTTGAATATAAATGATTAATTTTTTCAAATTTTACTTAATTGAAAATAGACGATATATTAATATAAGAAATTAAAGAAAGTTAATATACATAATATCACCCACTAAATCGTAAATCCTATTCCTCAACTGACTAATTCCCCTACTGAGCCTGGAACGCCCGGAGCAAGAACTATCCCGTTCTACCTGGAAGCACAAAGTTGAAGAAGGCTTCCTGACAGACTTGGTACAATGCTCGACTGAGGAGGAAGCTATAACAAAGAGACGACGGTATACAGGAGCCAGTGGAGGCATTTAGCGCTCAAGAGCAAGTTAGTAGAGTCATCTGTCTCCTAGCACCGCTCCTGTCAGCTCTGCCTCTCTTAGGGATCATAATACCGCGCTCCGAGATATATCTAGTACTCCATATCAATTTGTGTTATGTATAACAAAAGGTACTTACATTAATATGTTATGTAAAATAGTATGTTAACGTAAAAAAAAAGAAAATATGCCCCGTTCGTTGGATATGCCATAATTAGGTGTCAGGTACAAGTATAAATAATAGTAGTGAAGGCTGCAGTTATGAAATGGTTATGCAATAGGAAGTTGGGACGCAATATTATTGCATTCAATCCTACCCCAAAGTATAACAAGGAACAGCATTATTCTTCTGTTTTCTATATACTGTTTTTGTATATATATAATATATACCTGCAACAAAATTATCATTATCTTTTGTATTAAACCAGTCGAATAAATCACTTTATATGTTTTGTATAAACTAATAAAAGAGTTCCTTTTTACTCTTACAATTCAACAACATATAACTCTGGATATCAGTAGATGACATAACACCAAACCATAAGTCGATAGTCATATTACCAAAAAGAAATGTTATATTCTATAATCACAACATAAAAAATTCTTAGATTCTCCTAATTCTGAAAAATATGTTGACTGTGAAACCCTAAATATAAGCCTTTATATGTCCTCAGATCCTTGCGATCTGCCGATGAGGAGTGGTCCATTGATCGGTTTTTCAAGTTTACGCAGTTCGGCTTTGTACGAGAGTTTTGTATGTTCCTGTTTTTTTATGCACCAATCAGAGGTTTGGCTATTAATTGAAAAGTTAAAAGACTACATTTCAATAATTATGAAGTTAAATAATTGGGATTATTAAACTTCTTTCAGGCTTAAATAAAATAAAAACATTCAACAAAAGAAAGGGATACAAGAAAAGTAAAATTGGGTCAGGGTGAAGTACTTTGTAAGGAAGTTATTTTACTAGACCGGCGCTTGTGCAAGGAGGTTATTTGGTCAGAATCATACTCGACCGTCAGATTTTTCCCTAATTAAGGAATACACTTTATGAGGCTGGATGGACCAGAGTAAATAATTGTCACATTCGGATTCGAACCTAGGTCCAAGGGGTACAGTGCCTTACCACTGAGTCACTCCACTCCCTATATACATTTATATTGAACCCACAGGGTTGAATCACGACTGCAGTACCAGATTAAATAATTATCCGTCACAGCCGGATTCAAACCCGGGCGCTTGGAGTAGCATAGCACCTTACCACTGAGCCACGCTACTCCGTAACATAGAATATCGTTACCATTTTTTTCCCAAACTAATAACATTTCGTAATCTTATAATTAGTGATATTAATCAAAACTTTGATCAACAAAGTAAAAAAAAATTGCGGTTGTTTTCTTTTTGAGCCTATATCCCATTAAAATTATCTCTTAACAATTTATGCATAGGAAACTGGGGAAGTCGACTTAGGCTGTTATTGGAGGAAAGTTTTATTAAGGCCTATTCAATATTGGATCCCGGCCTTTGGTTATTGCCGCCTCCCGCTTAATCACCTAACTAAAAAATTTCCCGATGAGCTGCTTCATCCTCCGATGGTTTTAATATACTTTTTATCTCCCCTCTCTTCATCCCTCCTTTCTCATTTAGTATTAAATAAATATATACATTTTTTATTAGTTGAAATTTAGAGTGGAGAACAATATTTTGCGTACTGTGTCAATATTGAACTGAGTTTGGCGGATGCTGCAATTAATAAAAAAAAAATTGTTTGGAAAAATATATTAAACTTAATAACACCAATAAAGTGAGAGTTAATGACCAAAATTTAGTGCATTATACGTAGATGCTCTTTTATTTTTTTTTAACAATTATATAAAACAAAACCCTCAGCTACGGGTGGTAGACCTAAGATTAATTGTTAAATTATTTCTTTCAATAAATTCTGATTAATTATTTTTTAAAATTTTACCACTCCTTGGGTGTGCTTAGGTATAATATTGCAGATTAATCGAAATCAGGTCTATATATTTTTGGTGTATAGTCGATAAGTCCTAAATTATATTAATTTTGTTCAAATCAAAATCAGATTTTATTTATTTATAAGTATTAACATCTGTAACAACCTTGGGCAATAAGTTATAGTGACAAATGACCAAATTCATACCAAAATAAAACAAATAATTAAAAATTAAAAATATTACTAGTAGTTTAACTATATATGTATTTGTAAAATTTAAAAGATTAAATTGTGTAATTCGATATGTAGCAAGTATATTTATGAAAATTGTTGTTGGCTGGGGCTTGAGGGCGTAGTAAAACCCTAAGGTTATCAACTCCCACCTTTCGCACTTTATAATTCTATTTCAAGATTTAATACTCTTTAAATAATTACTTATTTTATAATAATTTAGTACGTATAACAAACTTTCGGGTTTAAATCTTATTCAAAAGGCCATTTCTTTTTAAGAAAACCAAAGCAATTTCCACGATCTTCTGGTCATCATTCAGAGCATCCGATACATTCGGTCCCACTCCCAATCTATTTAAGTTCATGGAATAGAAATGACATTCTTCAAATTGTTGCAGTATTGACATTTTGGTTGTTGCTTATTGATCTGATATGCATGAGTTAAATTCGTATGGCCTATTCTTAATCTGGCAATAGCTACCTCCTTCCTGCGATTAGAACGGTTTGATGTCATCCATGGTTTAATGGTTTTTTTGAATAGTTTTTAATTTACTTGGCGTGCTTTCATACCATATGGCTTCCCAACTAGCTGAAATTTCATTTTTCATCGGAAGACTTATTTCTTGGGGTGTCAGAATTGCAATTCATGGAGGACCTGGAAGAGCAAGTGCTTGTTTAGGTGCAATTTCTGCCAGTTCATTTCCAGCGATTCCCACATGACCCGGCACTCTTATAAAGAAAACAGTTTTTCCCAAGTTTTCGAGCATTTTGGTATAATTTTGAATTTTATGATTGCCAGGGGTGTATGGAAGTATATACCAGCTTAGATTTTGAATGTAAGTCTATTTTCACCAGCCTATGGTGTACAGTGCCAGTATTGTATTTTTAATTTTGTATAACCCGGATTAAACATTATA
>NW_027114676.1:486661-495339 GCF_000696795.3 Halyomorpha halys | reverse complement strand
TAATCAATGTGTTGCATGTTGAGTTTAGATGCAAAATTTTAACGGAAAATATATAAAATTATAATGGCTGACTTAAACCCATATTATTAACCAAAATAATCGTCTCAAATAGTCAGTTAGAAAGTTATATTTTTGTTCATAATTTCGCATAAGCAGACCAGTTGCGTGATCTGGACCCTCGGCAATCAGATAAGGACAGTTATGGCAATCAGTATTAGTTATGACTTTAATGACAGGCTTCGAAAACCTGATAACTTTATTACAGGTCATTAAACGACCTATAAAATCCTAATCTCTTATCAAGCACTGTAATACTATTCTGCCATTTCTAGAATTAAAAATACATTTAATTCAAGATTTATTTCTTTTCTCTATGGCAACAGCTTAAACGAATTAAGTCTATTTCTTATGCGGATAGCAATAGCTGTTAATTTTGTTTTTTCTAAGCCCCATGGGTATGTGGGTGTGATATCAGGATGTAGTGAGAATAGGTAGAATAGATTTCTCTTATTGCATTATAGATTTTAAGAAGACATTGAGGAAAGTTATTACATATTGGATATTTATATAACGAGAATATGTCTGTTGTCTGATAGTGGGATCACCATTTTTCTTGATGTCTGTAATAAGTCCGTTGTCTGCAGTCGAGTCTGAGACCGTTTATGTGAGTTTGCCTGTTTTTGTGGTGTCCTTTTAGTGTCCATGTCTGGAACAGTGGTTAGTTCAGTGCTATCAAAGAATTTTATAAGGCTCCCTTACTTTCGGCAGTCCAAGTATACGCGTGGATGTAGTCACTTTTTTTCTCTTTGCAATGAATATTTTTTATTTGAAGCCTTATGGGACTTTGAAATATGGAAGTAGGTAACAAGGATGGAATCTCTTTCATTGAATTTTAAACGCATTATAAGAGGGGAATGAGAAAAGATCAGAAATTGGAAAAGTGGATTGAATCTGCTGTCTGCTGACGAGGCCCACCAGACCCCTGTTTCATAATAAAGTACAACTAATACTATTAGTCTTGTAGATTTATCTTAATTCAATTACACTGACTTGTACAATAGTAGCTTATACTTTAGAATTTTTTAATTCCTGTAATAGTCATCACTATCATGAAAAAATAAGTATTAGTATTTTACCACACTAGTTTCAACACTTGTACTATGAACTAATACTATTAGCTTTCATTATGAAACAGGGCCCAGGTTTCTTGATGTCATTAGTCAGTGTTTGCTACCTTTGTGAGTGCCCTTTTGGTGATAATGTCTGTAATAGTTGGTTAGTGCCGTGTTGGAGGCTACCAAAGAAGAAGAAGTGCCTCTGTGAACTTAATTCCGTCATTGTCGGCAGTCCAAGTGTCGTTTGTCTGTCAGTTTTCGCTCTTTGTAAAGTAGTATGTTTCACAATACCACGCTGAAACTGTTAAGGTTATGTCTATTCAAAATGATACTGGTAGGTTCATTGGTACAAATGCATTAAGAGTCTTTAGGAGGATAATACCAGGAGAAATGTTTGGCCCATTGTTCGATGTAGTAATTCAAGAACGGATGATAAGGAAAATAATAAGCTCTCCGACAGTAATACCGTAATTATAAGATTTATAAAAACCCATCGGATCGAATGATTGGGACACTGACACACCAAGATGCTCCAAAGCATTAACGGAGTCTAGAAGAAGACGATGATGGAGAAGAATGTGACTGAAGACTATGACTCAGATGGTTGAGAGTAACACACTGGAGGTAGAAGGCTAAGGATAGGAATATCTGGAGAACTATTGTACAGGAAGCCAAGGTCTAGAGAAGTATACGAACTTTTATTGTTACCAATAGCTACGTTATTTTATTAGGGTCTACCATATGTTAGGGTTACTAATGAGTTCATTATTGAAATTTATTACAATAATAAAACTAAGGTTTTTGCTTTCATCTGATCTTAAATGCGTAATGCAAAATTTAACTTTTTGAATAATATTTATTCGAACGTACTTATCCAGAATCAGCAATACCTTAATATTGTTTTTTCAGCTTGGAAGTGCTTATAAAATTTTAATGTTATTACATACTTTTTACCAAAAATTATGTTTTTATTCTGTATGATTAGCATCTTCGTATTTTCTTGTTTTTGTTTATTCTTTTTAATGGTTACCTTCACATATTCATCTTACTTTTTTCTCTATTTTTTTACGATGTTCCTTTGTTTTAATAATTTATTTCTTATTATTCATTTAGTCATTAAAAACGAAATATGTAGCTAAAATAGTGAAACTTTTTTTTTCGCTGACACTTATGACATTTAGAAAATGTAAGAATATTATTCAAATTTTCTGAATACTTATACTAAGAACATGAGGACATATTTATGAATATATTGGAGCGAGTTTCTCTAAGTGCTTGGTTCAGAACATTGTGAATTCGACTTTTCTATCATAGGTCTTCTATCATCTGCATAGGTCCCCAAGTCGTAAAATAACCTAGAATATTGTAATTTTATTATTCTGAAGATCTGATGAAATATTCTTGGCATATCTGACGGGTCGTATTTCAATGTTTTTTTTTCTCAAATAATAAACCAGATTTTGAAGCGATGAGAGAAAATAGTACCGTTAGATTGTTCCGTGGCGGAGAGCCGTAGATCAGTCGAACCCCATCCATCATCCACGCCTAGCCCGAGGATGGGGGGGGCCTTTCTTCAACTTTATAATTTACGGCTTACTTAACCGACTCCAAAGTAACATTATTAACATGGAGCGGGCTTCGGTTCATGAAAAAGTGAAAAACTTTTAGGTCGAGAGTGGGTAGATGGGAGTCCTCTAAATCCGTCCTGTCGTTGTGAATCGCCGGTAGAACTTTTTATCTAATAGAAGCTTTTTTTATCTGTTTCCATGCTACCGCGTTTTTGGGTCATGATTCATTTAGACAATTTTTTTTCAACCTTAAAAAACCCTTTTAGTTTAATCTGTCTTACTGATCGGAAATAAAAACGTTTTGATGACAAAGGTTTTTTTTTATTTTATTTTTTAAATTGCATAACAGTTTTAGTATTCGGTAACTGTTTATCATACACTTCATGTAGCCAAGGGCAGCTATAGGATAGGCATAGGGGGTACATCGTCTTCTCCTTCCCGTAACTTGATTTAAGTTAGCAAAGTTTGGATTTAATCCCTTACTACCTTTATAAATTATTTTAGAAACATCCCTGCGTACACTTTTTAATTCTGGATTTTCTTAATTAAAACACATCGCTGCCTTGTTTAATAATGGTTTATCTGACGAAAAGGTTTGTATTTATTTTGCGTTTTATGCATTCCATAGATATAGTACTGTTCCATAGTACTGTTGACTGTGATAACTGTTTGACAATTGCAATAAGTTTGGAGTCTGCAGGACTACGCGAGTAGAAAAAGCAAGCAGTGTAAGGTAATTGAGTCGCTTAAGTGAGAATTAACATAATTACCTGCCCTCCGTGGTAGCCTTACTTATCTGACTATTAAAACAGACCATTATAGCGAGTAGGTGGTCGATATAAGACATGTTACAATCTTATAAGAGATCATAACACAAAAAAAGGCAATCCTTCGCCGCCGGACCCACTCCGCTAAGACCCCCGGTGAGCGACGGTCCTACATCACTTTTGAAATATTAGCTTAAAACGGCAAGTGGAGACTTTAAGCTAGTTAAACCGAGCAATATTTAAAAAGCGCCTGATATTGAAAAATAGCATGAAATTCATCTTAGGGGGCGGGTCCGGCGGGGAAGGATTGTCTTTTTTTGTGTTATCTCCAATTTAATATAATGACAATAAAATTGGTGGACATAAGTTTGACACATTAAGACCAAATGGTGTCGAAATCAACAGGTTCCCAGATAGATCAACTATATCACTCTCAAGAAACATGAGTACTTACCTCAAAACTATGCCCTACTTTGCCCTTTGTCTTCAAAGCTACATTAGTGAATCTCAGAACCCGATCCATAACCTCCTGGTTTCTTTTATATTTATCTATTTTATCTGTATTTTATATCTATATGTTACTTCCAACTTAAGTAGATGCATTAATAACTATATTATTAATATTTTTACTATATAATTCATTCCACTGTACCTCTATTTATTTTGTATATTTTCTTCATCATGTTATACCTATTGTATGCATTATTTCTATTGTGTGTGCGTGTGTATGTGTATGTATATTTAATATTTTCTTTAATTTTTTAAAACTGTTTACTTTAAAATTATTTTCAAATATATAAACTATTTTTAACAATCAATCCCCACTGCTTCTCTTAAATTTCCTTTCACTCGTTCTCTTTCGCACTGACCTCTAGTCTGAAAGGTATGTTACCTATCTTGTTCTATTCTTGATTTTACTCTTATATCCCATTTTTCTCTCTTTAAGTGTGTAATTTATTTTATATTTATTTTTTTTTTTTGTCTGTTTTTATTTCCGTTTTCATTTGTCTAAAACCTGTTATTGTTCCTATTCAATTTTACATTTCACTGTACCTCTTTTTAATTTTTAATTTACTATGTTCATCTATGTTTACATCATTTAAGTGTTTATATCCTTTTTAGCCATGACAATTGGTTCATTATAATAGTAACACTATTACGACTATTTCTGTTTTTCTTTGACTGGACCCGGACCTTTTACTATCCCACACGGTCAATCATCGATCTTCCAATAATACATAAATATTTGAAAATGCTATGAAATGTTCTTGTGAAAAAATGTTGAACAAAGCTCTGAAATGTAATTTTATGAAACTTTTGTTTTCAAATGAAATGAGGATAGAATTGGAAGTTACAAAATGTTCCTATTTTTTCTTGTTTATTCTTTCTTAATTAGTGGCGGCTACAATTGAGTTTTTTTTATTTCATTCCACTCTTGACCCAGTTAAAAAAAACAAAAACTTTCTGGTCATTAGAATATAATTGAGGAATATTTTATTTAATTTAGAAGTGGGGGGATAAGTGGACCAGAGAAGGGAAAAGAGGTGAACTTTTTCAATTATCCCCTACGAAGGATGCTAACAAGGAAGGGAACTGAAGTCAAGTGCTTGTTCACTCCGCTCACTAACTCAATCAGTGCTGAGCCTCATTCCCGATTCTAGCTGCGGCTTTCAGGTGAGCTCTGCTGACCATTCCACCTCACCCTCATCCCCTCTCTGTCCCATCATCCCTCCGCTCCTTCCTTCTTATTTTCAGCTCTTACCCAAACCCCTCCCTTTTTTACTCCTCTAAAACTGTTTTCAATCTCAGTAAGTTATCCTTCAATCTCATAAAATTTCCTGAGATGAGTTTTTGGAAATAACTTCTGTGCTCGTATTTTTCTTAACTTATATGCTCGTATCTGTGTATTTTTTTCTTAACTGTTACTGATACATATTTTTGAGAATTAAACACTAAAATTCAAATGCATTAAACATTAAAATGTACAGAATATAAATTGAAAATAATAAATAGAAACATTATAGTTCTTTGTTAACTTTTTTATTCTACATGACTTATAACTGTCGACTACAATGTTTGGCCAAGAGTTAAATAAAAAAAAGGATCTCTTCTTTTTATTTTATATTTTTAATGTTCTAAGCATAAGGTAGTCAGTCTATTTATATGTATTTATAAGATTGGAGTTACTTAAATTTAAATTTACATTTGATGTTGTTGTTGTTGTTGTCTGGGGCTTAAGGGTGTAAAACCCTGAGGTCATCAACGCCCAACATTTGATGTTGTACGATTCTTATATTTTTCTATGGTGATCATTTCTTCTACATTTGGTTTGGAATTTTTGTTTTCGCTGTGTATGATTTCGTTTTGGAAATTTTGGGAAGGTGTCTAAACGGAATATATATATATGTATATATATTAATTTATAAATCTTTTTTTTTTGTAGTTTATCCCTTGAATGCATTATTATTCAAATAATTATATAAGATAAAATATGACTTATAAACTCAAATTATTCATTATTTTAGTATAATGGATTATTCCATTATATTTTATTTTAGATAAAATTTATACCAATTCTAGAATAAACTATTCATCGTTTAAACGTTTAGGCACTCTTTTGTTTAAAGTTTCTAGAATTTCGTTACTGAGATTGAATTATCAAAATATTATTATTGAAATTAAAAATATTCCGATTCGAAAATCAGTAATAAAAAATGTCCCTTTACTCTAATTCTTTGAAGAAAAAAATCAAAGTTTTGCCTATGAACAATACATAAATATTTTTTCACTTTAGCATAATTTCCAGATTAATAAATTATAGAATTTGGCTGAATCTAAACTCAAGTTCATTGAAGACCAAACAAAATCAGATATGATTAAAACCAGTAAGGGTCTGATTCCTACGCCCAATGTCCTCAAAATTTCTTCTTAGATTTTTTTTTAGTAATCGTAGTAATTTTAGTAAATTTCGTCCTTTAAGTTGGAATAAGAATTGTCTTCTCGGCATTCTCAACTATAAGTGTTTTAAAAAAATAGCATCTTAATTTTTCTCAGCAATTGTTTTTAGAGCTTCCTCTGAATTAAATTTCTCTACTCTCGGTATAATTAATAATAATCAATATTATTTAAAATAAATATATTGAATATTGTATTGTTATTTCAGCAGTGTGATTCTTGACATTTTTTGGATCAATTTAATAATTAACGATGCCTCAGCAGAATTGTTTTTAGCGACAATTTTATAGTTAGAATTTATTGAGAATATTGAAAATGAATAAAAAATAATTTATAACTATGGTAATATAGTGAGGGCTATGGTAATATATATGAATGATATATGATATGATAATATAGTAATATTATCATATCATATATCATTCAATAAATTTTTGTGTAATCCTCAATTTTGGGAATTACCCCAAAACGTTAAGATGATTTTTTTTGTCAAGAAATTGTTTTTAAATGAGAAATGGTATTCTCTAAGTACGTTAAGGTAATTTTTTCGCACAAATTTTAGAAAATAAAATAGTTTAAAAAAACGAGTGCTTGAAAAAATAAAATGCGGAGTTTTCTTTAAAAAGTTAATAATTTTATATTTTGAAAAACTGATATAAAAGGAATAATATGGAAGCATTTCGTAGAGATAAATTTAATTTATATTGAAAATATCGGTACATATTTAACAGGGGAATTAAGTTTATATTTATTAATTTTATTTTTATTTATTATATTTATTAAGTAAAGTGAATACGTTTTAGCTGTTCAATTTTAATTAGTCAAAAACGATTTTACTTTATAGAAGTTGATACATTAACTTTTGATAAAAAATATAATTGATTTTTTTATATTTAATATTTTGGTGTTGTGAACCGCAAAATTTTTACTTGAACTTAGTAGTGAAATTTAATGTTTTTTTTTTCCAAATCAATTCTTCTAGATCTTCGTTTGTCCATTCCATTCTTTCCTCATGCTTCCTTTTTTAGTAGTTTTTATTACTTTATTAATGTGCTCAGGTGAAAAAACGTTCAATTATATATTAATTATTTTTTTAAAAATAATATCTCATTGTTTAAATGTTTCCAATTAATTCTTCTAGATCTTTTTTGCTGATTCCATTCTTTCTCCATGCTTCTTTTTTTACTTCACATTCTACTAATTTATGGTTTATTGTCAATTTTTATGTCTATGCCTACTTGTAGATAATCTTTAATCTACGCAGTTTTGGTTTCTTTTTAATTAAGAATTTGAAATAAAGCAAAGGAATAGAAAGTCGTTGTATCGGAAAGAAAGTATAGTGACAATGGATTGAGTTAAAAAAAAAAATCTTGTTGAAGACGGTCTCTGGTCGAAAGAGATGTGGTAATAAATATGACTTCTGTGGCAAATGAGAGTGTCAAAGAGATACAATTAAATCCTACAGGAAGTTATAAAGTAAACCTAATTTTATCTCATAAGATTACCATTCCGAACTTTGAACACAAAAATAACTCAAAGAGAGACGGAATGCATTTTAAGAAAAACCTGGTCCCGGGCCCTATTATATTTATCTCTTACAAAGACACCTCATCTTTTCTTTACGTGTACCTCAAAGATCTGTATTCGCTTCAGTAGTCTTGTGCAATGCCTTCTCTCGATCCAGCTGTCTTCCATTATATTAGTGATATGAAGTTTTAATTTCTAAATGTTCTCAAAAAAAGAGAATCTCTTTTGATAATCATATTTCATTGGTGTAGAAAACTCTGAATGTATTTCCGACCATTAAAATGTCTCTTTTTCACATGGGATTGGGATATTTTTCATTAGTAAAAATCTAAAGATTGTCTCGTCTACATTACTTAATCTTTGTTCTTAATCAACAACTTTGTTGTAAAATATAAACAATTTCATCTGTAAAATTATTTTAGATAAGAGTATAAATATTGTTTTGCGTATTTATTTATTTAATGTGATTTACAACTGTACAAATAATAAATACAATAAGTAAATATGTTGTATGTTTCATTTACACTTGAAAATCTTGGGAAGGAACCACCCGTTGGTGGTACTTCAAGCATTAATTTAAATTAGAAGGTCCCGTGGCCATCTTCAGACGCCTCGGAGGATTATCAAGGATTGTTAAGGATGAAAGATTAAGAACTAATGGGTTAGGATGGTTAAGGAGTTTGGAATGAAAAGACGCATATCTGTTTTGGGCCAAATCTGCAACGAATGGGATGTTAAGGTCTAGA
>NW_027114676.1:484513-486611 GCF_000696795.3 Halyomorpha halys | reverse complement strand
TTTTATACAGCTATACTAATCTATATACATATTTTAATTCCCTCTTACTTATTTTATTTATTTATTTGTATAAACATATAGTATTATATATTTTACTATTGGTCTAAATGTATTCATGCATCACTGTTACTGATTTTCCAAGGCTGTGGCAGATTGTAATATTTATTAATAAATAATAAAAACTATACAATTATTCATTAATATTTTTATTTTGCCCCTCCAGTAATTATTAACCAGATATCAGTTCAAAATTACCAATTTCCCTCTATAATTTCGTTTCGTGTCCCTATATTTTAATTTACTGATCAATTTTTAATTTCCATCTGATATTTGTGGTGAATAGAGTTTAAGTAGACCCACTGGTTGCAAATCGTCATCACAAAACAACTTATTGTTACTAAATAATTATTAATAATAATTACTTCAATTTACAATCGTTATATTTCTTTTTTAATCGAAATTTTTTTAATACCTTCTTAGTATAGCAATGAGAGACAGCAAATACACAGGGTCGAAATTAAACAACTAATGAACAAACAGATAAAAAAAAAGGAAGAAGAAAAAAAAACAGCTTTTCATTTCCTGGCTAACATTTTACCTTCCCTTCCCATCAACTCCCCAACTTTTCCTCCACCAAAATTTGCTATTCCAGGCGAGGGGGCACCCCAAACCCCTCCCGTATAAGGTGCCTTGTTAAAGCCTCCGTTTACAAAGCCACCGCACTCTTTTTTTTTCGCTCTTTTATTTGCATCGTTTTATTTCTTTAATTTCTTTCGGAATCCGATTGGTTCGCAACTTTCTCTTACGGCTTTTAGGAAGTTTGCATATTTAATTCTGCAATTGTGGAGAAGATTGGATTGAATTTATTCTAAAAACCAATATAAACTGTTGAAGAATCGTTTTGTTTTTTTTATTCTATGTTTGTTAACTTTTATACTACATAACTCTTGCATACGAGAACTTACGAGATGACGTTCAATAAAACTAGCATAGAAAAAATCTGTTACTAGTTTTTTTTTTTTTTTAATTTAGTATTATATAAAATTATAATAAATATATAGGACAAAATTAAACAAACTAGGATATTTTAAGAATGCTCATAGTTATTTATAAATATATTTTAACCAATCATTAATTTTTAAGTTACCTATATTCAAATAAAGTGCATATTCAAGCAGGAGTTGTTGTTAACCTGGTATTATTCCTAGATTAAACAGTTTTTAAGCGGTAAATGAATCTCTTTTTTTTTTTTATTTTATGTTTATTATTAAATTATATTTTCCAATAATTACGATATGGCGTTTAAATTAACATAATGTTTAACTTGAAGAAAATTAACTATGTAAGAACAGTATCGCTTGAATAAGGCGACTTTATGCCAGGTGTGGTCGGAATAGGACAACAAGGAATTGAGAAAACATGTGCAGTTTGGTCAATTTTTATTAAAGTTATTAATTTTTCAATTCGGCATGGACCTGTGGGAAAAGAAAACTTATAGCTTTAACAATTAGCGACTAGGGACTACAGACTTACTGAATTCCATGTTGGCATATTTCCACCATATCTGGTATAATCTCAATTCATTTTACAGTATGTTGAAAATCAATAATAAGCTCGTAAAACATTTTTACTACCAACATTTTAGATGTGTATTCTTATTGGTTCTTGTTTAGTAGCGTAGGACCCTGAGCCAATTGGTGACTAGAGGATTATTTCCGTACCACAATATTAATTCTATTGTAAAATTAATCGTATTTTTTTTTTAAATGTTAAAAATAAAATTCAAATACGTTTTTTTTTTTAAATATCCTATACATAGCCAATATAAAACGGTGCTAATTTGCAGTATTATTGTAAAAACGCATTTAAAATTATGAAATGAAAAAATAACTTTATTCTGGGACATATGTGTCCTAAGAATAAAAACATGGTTCATATAGTTAGATTTTTATCTGGCGAGCGTTTACAAATTTCCATATAGTAGAATAAAATTACATTGATATATATGCTTTACTACTGTTTATAATGTTAATCAATACCTGCCTGTTTATTTGATTACAAAGATGTGGAGGTTTGGTTATTCAATAAATGAAGGAAT
>NW_027114676.1:481595-482123 GCF_000696795.3 Halyomorpha halys | reverse complement strand
CAACCAGTGAAAGTTGTGGCGGAAACTTTCACTCCGCACCCACACCGCCGCCTCTTCGTCAAAGACCGAATAACAGGCCAGCCTTTCCTGATAGACACAGGAGCCTCAATTTCACTACTACCAGTCCCCAAGGGACGGCGCAGGAACCCATCAGACTTCACACTGGTAGCGGCTAACAATTCCTCAATAGCCACTTATGGCGAAGCCACCAGAGATGTGGACCTAGGTTTCAAGAAAACCCTTCGCTGGACCTTCATTCTAGCAGACGTAGGCAAAGCGATCTTAGGTGCGGATTTCCTCTACTGGCATCAACTCACAGTAGACCTGAGAAACAGGAGATTGATCAATCAGCTTACAGGCCAGAAAACAACAGGGAATATTTCAGAAGAAGAAATCCCAGTATACTCAGTAGCACCCACAAATCAGAGATATGCAAAGATCCTGAATGAATTTCCCACCATAACCAAAATTACACCAGTACGTGGACCACCCAGCGGAGTCGTCGAACACTATATAGAGACAAAAGGT
>NW_027114676.1:480368-481545 GCF_000696795.3 Halyomorpha halys | reverse complement strand
TGGACAGTATAATATGGAAATCGTATATAAACCAGGAAAAGAAAATGTAGTAGCTGATTGGTTGTCACGAGCAATTGAATTGAATTGAGACACGAGGAATTGACGGCAAATAAGATATCGGTGATGCCTTATTTGCCAGGAATTCTTACCATTCTCGCTTACGTTTTACAGTTGAATCGGAAACTAACAATTCGCTACCATTTCTTGACCTCCTCATCATAAAAAACGCCGATAATTCTTTATCCACCGATTGGTACACAAAACCAACTTACTCAGGAAGACTTTTAAACTATCACTCCCAACATCCGTTCCATCAAAAACTAAACACAGCCAAAAATCTTATTCATCGTGGTTTTTCTCTCTCAGATTCCCAATTCCATGACAATAACTATCTCCGCATTAAACAAATTCTCTTAAACAACAACTTCCCTCCAAAAATCATTGACAAACTCTTTTACAATTATAAAAACCGTACCCAATCTACACAAAATTCTCCGGAATCTTTTTCCCTCCCTCACAGATCATTACCTGACATACCCTTTCTTACAGACAACATTAAAAAACAATTACGTTCCTCCATTCTAAACCTCCGTCTAGCCCTCAAAGCCAAATAACAAACTGTCTTTTATTTACACCAATCTCAAAGATCCAATTCCTCCTCAATACCGTTCCCAGGTTGTGTACCGTATACCTTGTCCCACTTCTAATTGCAATGCATCCTAAATTGGGGAAACAAAAAATTTACTTAAAGACCGCATAACCCACAAATACCACAGCACAAATATTCCGTCTCCTCCCGTAATTTCATGGCGTCTAAATTATCTGAACATAGCTTATTAATGAAACACACTTTTGATTTTGACAATACCACCATACTAGCTTCTGTCCCTAACCACGACAAACGATCAATATCCGAAAGTATTTGACACCCTGGTTCGGTCGCCTTTCTCCTGCCCCGCTTCTCTCTCTTCCGCTCTCTCGGAACTCTCACCTTCTCCATGAGTTTGGTGCGGCTTTCGGTCGATTATACGCCGGATATTATATGGACCCTTGTCCAGCCGGCCTCTTCAATTCCAGTCCTAGCTTCCTCCTCCCTTGCGCTAGCGTCCATCATTTCTTGGGCACATTCAACGAAACTGCGCTCTCTGGGCAAGCCCTCCCGTTTCCCTGTCTCTCG
>NW_027114676.1:478226-478528 GCF_000696795.3 Halyomorpha halys | reverse complement strand
ACTTTGATCCATTCCAAGGTGGTCGCATGCGCTGACGCCAAGGTCGTTGTTGGTAGTGGCGGAAGTCCCTGCCATTGCGATTCCGCCATTGTTGCTGCCTGAGTATTTCCGGGTACTCTCAGAACTGCTGCTCTCACTATATTATTCTTTTCCATAAAATTTCAGCTTCAACTAAAGCAAGGAACGTTATGAACGAGAGACACGAAAGAAAAAAAAACAATTCCTTACTGCCTTTGTATTACGCGGTTTGAAGTCCCGGGTTTCGGCACCAGTTATGATGAGTCAGAACTCAGGAGTCAAAA
>NW_027114676.1:472711-476626 GCF_000696795.3 Halyomorpha halys | reverse complement strand
AGCTATCCTATCCTCCCATCCCGATCCTGTAACAGCCTCATCCAATCTCCAAACACACCTCACCCGGATTGAGCAATAGTGCAACCAATGGCGGATAAAAGTTAATAAATACAAAATGCACTCATGTGACCTTGACATTTTGTTGAAAATACTAGTAGGTTGTATTGAGACTTTAAATTAGGATTATCAATATTTTATTTTCATAATTACATATTTATTTTGACATTCTGTATTGTCGCAATATCGAAATGAAATATAAACAACAATATTCCGATATTACTTTATCGAAATATCGATATTTTCTTGATAATGACTAAAATAACAAATAGAGATTATAAAGTAGGACTATCGATATTTTATTTTATACTTATGTAACAGTGAGTGAGCATGGAGTAGCGCTATAACCCGCCAGGGGCCAGCACTACAAGCGTCTAAGAAGCTGTATAATTGTATATAAGTTTATCATTATAAAAATACGACCTATTGTATAAATGTATATATGTTAATATGTAATATGTAAGAATGTTAATTATAAAATAAAAAGAGATTGAGCAAAAAGATTCTATGGAACTATCTCAAGTAGAGTTAAAAGAGTGAATTCTCAGTGATAACCAATCACATGAGACCTTCAATTGCCACCGGGATTGATCCATCAGATCAAGCCTTCTCCGGCTCTAGTCATAGCACTGGTGGCTTACACTCTACTTGAGATAGAGAAGTTTATTGCTAATCTATTCTCGTAAGAGTTGGTTTTTGTTATGCTCACCTTAGACTATGGCCTATCTCCTTTCCCTTTCTCCAGCAATCTTAGTCCGTCCGCTTCATCTCGGCAATTAAGATTGTAACCTAATTCTTAACGGTTACGCTGGTCCGTCCGTTTCATCTCGGCAACCAGTGTTATTTCCCGTCTCTCCCCGGCTCTAGTCCGTCCGCTTCATCTCGGCAACTAGAGCTGCACCTAGCCTTATCAGCTTACTGGTCCGTCCGCTTCATCTCGGCAACTAGAGCTGCACCTAGCCTTATCAGCTTACTGGTCCATCCGTTTCATCTCTGCAACTAGTAAGCTGGCTCCTATCATGACAGTTCTAGTCCGTCCGCTTCATCTCGGCAACTAGGACTGTTACTCTGTCTCAGACTCTCTCACCTAGATCTCATCTACTTAGTCAGTGTCCAGGGCTCATCCCCTGGCACGGCCTTTCTTTCTAACCTAATATTGAATACGCCTTGTCGTGGGCCTTCTGTAAAGAGATATCAGGCTGGAGAAATTGCCTAAGACCTGACAACCCCGACAAGTGGTGACCCCGACGTGATGCAGAGGTAGACTAACTTAAGGAGGAACAAGAAATATCTAGAGAGATGGCAGGAGATTAAGAGACGGAAAAAGAAGAGACGAAAGGACAGAGAAGGGACCCTCAGGAAATCGATGCATATCAAGGCCCAGTATCAAGAATACCACGGTTCTGGAGGAACAACACCGTGCTATGGTTCGTCACCTGCGAGGCCGTATTCTAAACTTCGAAGGTCACATCGAGCACCATACAATTCCAACTTCTGATCCCGAATATAGATCAGGACGTATTAATACACGTGCAAGACCTCATTACGGATCCTCTCAAGCAGTCCTATGAAAATTTGAAGGCCAGGCTACTACAGACCTACGGAGAGTCAGAAAACTTAAGGATGAAGAAACTATTAGAAGACATATTAGGCTAGGAGACCAAACCCCGTCACAGTTACTTCGAAGGATGCAGCAACTAGCTGGAGATTGCGTGAACGCAGAGTTCATCAGGACATTATGGTTGAAAAACCTACCTACTAGGTTCCAACCAATATTGGCCGCCACAGAACACACAGATGTGGAAAAACTAGCCACTATTGCAGACAAAATCCACGAAGTATCTGCACCGACGGAAGCCTACACCATCACTCGACCAGCCACTTCGAGACAGACAGTGGATAAGCCATCGCGTGAATATACTGATGACCTAAGGGAACTCCGGCAGGATATAGACAGAATACTTGGTATCTTAGGATCAAGAGAGCACGGACGAAGCCAAAGCCGAGGACGGAATGGCGCACGCTCAAGATCCAAATCCCATCCGAGCGGTATTTGCTACTACCATCGACGCTTTCAAGAAAAGTCTTTTAAGTGCAGGAAACCATGTAAATGGGAAGCAAAGAGCCCTGAGCAGAATTTAAACTCCAACCAGTGAAAGTTGTGGCGGAAACTTTCACTCCGCACCCACACCGCCGCCTCTTCGTCAAAGACCGAATAACAGGCCAGCCTTTCCTGATAGACACAGGAGCTTCAATTTCACTGCTACCAGTCCCTAAGGGACGGCGCAGGAACCCATCAGACTTCACACTGGTAGCGGCTAACAATTCCTCAATAGCCACTTATGGCGAAGCCACCAGAGATGTGGACCTAGGTTTTAAGAAACCCCTTCGCTGGACCTTCATACTAGCAGACGTAGGCAAAGCGATCTTAGGTGCGGATTTCCTCTATTGGCATCAACTCACAGTAGACCTGAGAAACAGGAGGTTGATCAATGAGCTTACAGGCCAGAGGAGAACAAGGAATATTTCAGAAGAAGAAATCCCATTATACTCAGTAGCACCCACGAATCAGAGATATGCAAAGATCCTGAATGAGTTCCCCACTATAACCAAGATCACACCAGTACGTGGACCACCCAGCGGAGTCGTCGAACACTACATAGAGACAAAAGGTCGACCAGTTTCAGAAAAATGCCGACGCCTACCGCCCGGAATATACCAGGAAGTAAAGAAGGAGATTAAGAACCTAATAAAAGAAGGTATTTGTCGCCCTTCAAAGAGTCCCTGGTCAAGTCCACTACACGTGGTGAAGAAGGCAGATGGAAGCCTAAGGTTATGTGGCGATTATAGGGCGCTAAATAAGTAAACAGTTCCTGACTAGTACGGAGTGCCAAACCTTCGGGACTTCACGATGGAACTGCATGGGAAGAAAATATTTTCCAAGATAGACCTACGCCGAGCCTACTACCATATACCGGTCGCAGAAAAAGACCGAGAGAAGACGGCCATTATAACACCATTTGGTCTTATAGAGTACAACAGAATGAATTTTGGCCTAAGGAACGCAGGACAAAGCTTCCAGAGATTCGTCGACGATAAATTTCGCGACCTAACCTATTTATACAAATTCCTAGATGATTTCCTGATTGCGTCTGATAACGAAGAGCAACACGAAACTCATCTGCGGGAAGTCCTACAGAGACTGGACAAGTACGCAATCGCTGTCAATCCGGCCAAATGTATTTTTGGAGTAACCGAAGTAGAATTTCTTGGATATCACTTGACCCAAACAGGCATAACGCCACTGGAAAACAGAGTGAAAACAATATTAGATTACTTGCTACCAAAAAACCTTTGCCAGCTCCGTCGCTTGCTGGGAATGGTTAATTTCTACAGGCCCTGTCTACCCGAATGCGGCTAATATAAGCTACAATATTCCGATATTAACTTATTGAAATATCGATATTTTGTTGAAAATGACAAATAGAGATTATAAAATAGGAATATCGATATTTTATTTTTATACTTACAAATTTATTTCGATATTTTCTATTGTTTAAATATCCATATGAAAGTATTTGCAACAATATTCTGATATTTTTTTATTGAAATATCGATAGTTTTTCTAAAAAGACTAGTAAATTGTATAGAGATATTTTAAAGTAGGTATATCGATGTTTTATTTTTATAATTACATATTTATTTCGAGATGTTGTATTGTTGTTATATATAGTTATATCGATATTTTATTTTCATAATTATATATTTATTTCGATATTTTCTAATGTTTTAATATCGATATGTAATATATGCAACAATATTCCGATATTATTTTATCGAAATATCGATATTTTGTTT
>NW_027114676.1:470841-471991 GCF_000696795.3 Halyomorpha halys | reverse complement strand
TGAAAGTATTTGCAACAATATTCCGATATTATTTTATCGAAATATCGATATTTTGTTTAAAATGACTAAAATATTATATAGGGATTTTAAAATAGGAATATCGATATTTTATTTTGATTATTACATATTTATTTGGATATTTTACATTATTGCAATATTGATTTGGAATATAAGCAGCAATATTCCAATATAATTTTATGGAAATATCGATATTTTGTTTAAAATGACTAAAATATTATATAGGGATTTTAAAATAGGAATATCGATATTTTATTTTGATTATTACATATTTAATTTGATATTTTACATTATTGCAATATTGATTTGGAATATAAGCAGCAATATTCCGATATAATTTTATGGAAATATCGATGATTTATTTAATATGTATTTTATATATACTCAAATACATAAGAAATAAGTAGGGATATTACACAGGTAATGAAATTAATTGTTTATAATAAATGGTCTACTAATATACTATAACGTTTTTTAATCTAATTTCATCTCTAAACGGACATCCATGGGTCCGACGGATTTATTTTTTTTGGGTGTTTTCTTTAAATTTTTTTTTTTTTAATAAGTAATTCTAATAAATGTATTATTTTAATGAATGAAGTTATTTAATACAATTTCGTTTGTTATATTTATATAAGAAATATATTTTTAGCATAATATGCTTGTACAAACGCATAGAAAAAAACAAACAAAAAAACAAGAGAAGCCGATAGCCATAGAGGATAAAATGTAAACACTTCGTAGAAAATTAGATAATCCTATCCATATCGGCCGTCTTATTCTTGTTGGTTAGAAACTTTTATTTACGAGTAAACAAAGATTTATTCACAAAACTTGTTCCTAAAAACCATTTCAGAAACATAAGCCGAATACAGCTGACTAATTACAAATGTCTCCATATAAGAAAGACGTAATACAATTTTTGACCAGTTGCGTTAAAACTAATTGCATTGAATTGCCTTTGATATTGCTATGTACTAGTAGCAGATTTACTTGGGATACCAGGATAATCGCTGAAGGCAATTATCCTAAAATAAGTTAATTGATTATAAATTGAGTCCTAAAAAACTATTATTATAATTGGATTCCTTTCCAAAGGCTGTTTGTGTGTTTACCAGTTTACCAATTAAAT
>NW_027114676.1:467306-470454 GCF_000696795.3 Halyomorpha halys | reverse complement strand
TATATTTATAAAATGTTGTTACCATTAAATATATAGGATAAAGAGTGGTATATTGAGATATATAATAGTATATAAACTAAATAAAGAAACTAAGTATTTATTTACAATTTGTTATTATGATTAAAATGATTCAGATAAAGGTTGCCATAAAATATAGATTATTACATGAAGCTGTTCATGCTGTGGGATGTAGTGCCGTAGGTGTCTTCTGTTTCATCAGGGATGTCCAGGTCTCGTGGCCTTCGTCTGGTCGAAGTGCATCCTCTCAGTCTGACTCCTGACGAGGTCCTCCTCTGTCTCAGCCTTCCTGTTGAGTGTCTCTGTCTGCTCTTCTAAATTCCCTCTTGTCTTGTTCTCCCACTTCCCTTTTGGGGCGTTACCTTATTTTTAAATCTCTTCTCTGATTGGTTATCGATGTCCGAACACTCCCGAGGTAGGCGTCCCCCTCCTCAGGGCCGAGGATGTGTAACAAAAAGTTTGACTTGTCCAGGAAGGGCCTTCACCTGGTTAATTTGATTCTGGTCCCTCGTCACAAACTATCATTTTTGTTAGAACACTTAAAGGTTAGCCAATCTAATTTTTTCAGGGGCCTCTGGTAATGTGACAAACTTAATATAGATGTTTTCATATCCGGGGACTCAGTAAGAGACTCCTACCCTAACCAGGTATCGAGGACAGATAGTAAAAAACCTTAATAAACGACATATTGTTGAAATCATGACTAATTCCTCGATACATAGCAATATTATTTCTTAATCTCACTATAGCCTAGGATTCGATATAAATCAACTACATCAGCTTTGATATTGACTTCACTTAATATTGTTTGATCCCTTTAAATATCGATTCAAAGGGAAGTGCATTTCTTGATAAAATACATTAAACCCAATGTTTTAGTAAACACCTAACGTTTTGGTGTATTAGAGAAGGAAAAGTTCCTCAAATTGTTTTTATCATCCAAGTGAAGTTTTTCTAGGTTATTTACTTCCCAACTTGTTAAGTGGTCAGACGTAGTTAATTTATTTTTTAAAAGAGTCATGATGGATGATGAAGTTTTTACATTGAACTAAATTTATTATACAAGAAATAGAATAATAAAAGAAATAGACAGTTGAACTGATTCGATACTAAATGGATGAGAAAGATGTGTATATTATAACGGGAACTAGCTATAACACCATAACAATGGTTCGCATGCAACCATTACCGATAGTTTTAGTGATCTTATATCGTGCTGACAGAAATCCTTTGCCAGATGGCACTAATATTTTATTATCAAACCATTGGCATGTATGACAGCCTATGATCTTGGCATTGATGAAACAAGATTTGGTGTTACTTCTTGACCAATTTTATGCAATTGCTCAGACAAAGTTTCCTTTACAACATTTTTTGATGAAATTTAATTATTTCTCATTTTTAGTTCCTATAGTTAACATTTTATGTCCTTTAGCATTAATGTCTGAAGACTGTGGCGGCATTTTAAGTTTCCCTCGGAACATTGTACAACATCCGCTCTTTCGTTTTGTTTCCCGTGTGCTTTGGATCATTGTCTTGGAAAAGAAATGTATCTTTTATTCTCAGCTTTTCGGCACTACTTTTTTTCTAAATTATGCCACAAAATGTCGACATACTTTTCTGCAATCACAATACCCTCTATAAAGTTACCTGTACCATTCCACGACATGCAGCCCTAAACTTCCCACATTAGTTGTGGAAAATATCTTAATCCTATTGAGATTTATAGAACAAGAAGAGTGCGCCAATACTTTTTTGATCCATCGTATGTTCACGCAAAATACGATTGTAATAGCACAACATTAAAATTGTATTTACCGTTGTGAAGTTGTGAAATTCCTGCTGAAAATTAAAAAAAAATATTGATGTTTAAAACATCTTACTATATGAATTTTAAAAATTTAATATTTTTTTATTAGGATCTAGATACCAGTACTTGAACATGTTTTAATTTGTATGATTAATTCATACAAAAACAAATATCGTTAATACATTAATATATATAACATAGCCTTAGCTACCCAAACAAAGACTCCAAACATAACAAAACCATTGGATTATGTGATGAATCAATGGGCCTTTTATTAAAAAATCACTCCAACACAACAAACATGCAAAATTGGTGTTAACTTGCTTTTAATGATACATTTACTAATGAGTTTTAGTTGAAACAGTAATTTTGAGTATCCAAAACAGTATTTTTTATCAAAAATAGTTGAATGCCAAGCGCTAAAGATCCTGGTGATGTGTTGTAAATATACTGGATATGAAGCAAACGGTATAAGCTAAGCTCTGTTATAATTTGATTTTCAGTCTTTTCTAAAAGTCACTATAAATCCATTGAGATTGAGATTTGTGTTCTTATTAATGGTTTAGTAAAATCATGTATAATTTCCATCGTGGTATTTCAGATTTATTAGTCTATTAATACTTTGTCGTGAGTGTACATGCTATTAGATATTACGGAGTGGTCTGTCTGTCAGAGGATTTAGTACGCGGCTTTAAGGCTAAATGTACCGATTTTTAGTAAGTTTTTTTTTCAAGAGATGGCAGCACTTTCGGGGCAAATTTACTTTTCTTCTCATTTGAATACGGAATAATAAATTTCCCATCTGTAAACGGATTTACCATCTAGAACCCCATAGAAGTTGCTGAAATTGGTTCATTAATTTTTGTTGTAATTATTTTGGGATTTAAAAAAATTATCTTTGTTATTATTTGTAAATCAAAAAAAGTGAGCTTATAGGCACTTGACCACAAGCAAATAAAGCAAGTCTGCGCAAACAAATTACTTTTTGGTAGCATAGGACGATTGTAAAGAGAAAAATACGATTTAGGATTAAAGCGCGAGATTTGTAATTGCTAGGCCAGAGGAAGTGGCAGCTTACCCCCACTTCCTTAGACGTTGATGCTCGGAGAGCCGCAAAGTTTGTCTGCTTGATCTATATATTTCCACGCATATTTTTTTTTTTTAATTATTTCTTTTTTAATACGGATATTTTTTATTTTTTCACTAATACTAAAGTGGAATTCCGAAATGAGAATACAACATTTTTTAAATTAAAATAATTTTAATTTTAATAAAAATGTTTTTACATTTCCTTGTCAAAATATTTCAATGCTAAATTTA
>NW_027114676.1:459286-467256 GCF_000696795.3 Halyomorpha halys | reverse complement strand
TAGCCTTATCAGCTTACTGGTCCGTCCGCTTCATCTCGGCAACTAGTAAGCTGGCTCCTATCATGACAGTTCTAGTCCGTCCGCTTCATCTCGGCAACTAGAACTGTTACTCTGCCTCAGATTCTCTCACCTAGACCTCCTCTACCTAAGTCAGTGTCCAGGGCTCATCCCCTGGCACGGCCTTCCTTTCTAATTATAAATGAATACGCCTTGTCGTGGGCCTTCTGTTAAGAGATATCAGGCTGGAGAATTCGCCTAAGACCAGACAACCCCGACAGACTAAACCAAGATATCTCAAAAACCCTTGGAGACGATGACAAAACGATAGAGTTAGTGTTTCTGTTTTTAAAATCACAACATTTACTGACAAAAATAACGGAAAGAAAAAAATAATAATAATAAAATAAATAAATAATCAAATTAAATATAAATAAAATTAAACGAATATAGGCAAAATTAAATAAAATATAAATGGTGTTGACCAATAAAGTTTGGCGCCACTAAACAAAAACAAACAAACACTAAACTTTTAAATAAATTCAGGGTGAGTTAAAACATCAATGCTGAAAATGATAAAATAGACGCGGAGAATCCGACTTCAAAATTGTCAACTATATAAAAAAGGATTAGTCCATTATTGGATAATGGAAATATGTTATAGAATTTTATATTTTCAGAGCAATTTCTTTTCAACTAAATGGCCTTAGATTTGATACTTATGCAAATAGGGAGCGAAAATTATCGAATCGTTTCGTAGTTCCTGGTATTCATATTTTAGAAGAATTCTATCAAAAGCTAATCCATTTCTAAGAAGTAAAGATTAATTTTCAATTGTAATTTTATACCAGAAGCTTATTCTGATAATTTCTTTCTTTTTTTTTTTAATCATTTATTTATTGTTATTTACAATTTTATAACATATATACAACAAGTAAATTTGCTGTAGGTGAGATAGTGACATGATACAAACATGTGGAGAATCTACCCATTGATAGAACTCCAATAACATTTCTAGAGGAGAAGATGGCCGAGGCCATCTTTTTTTCAGACACCTAGGCGGATTATTAGGTAATGAAGGAGAAGCCAGGTTAGAAACAAGTGGATTTGGATAGTTGGGAAGTTTTCCATTTAAGGAATTATTTTGGTTTTGGCCAAATCGGCAACATATGGGACATTGAGGCCATGATGGATGACTTGATTTGTGACAAAGTAAGGATTTTACGAAGGATTTTGGATTGTAAGGATTGGATTCGGGAGGAATTTGATGGTTTAGTGGAGCTCCAAAGCTCAACTCCGTATGTCCAGACAGGCCTTATAATAGTCATATAGATCAGTATTTTGAAATGGATTGGCAATTTAGACCGTTTGTCTAGTAAATATTGTAACAGTCGAAATCGACGAGACGTTTCCTATCTTTTCAGACATGTATGAGGATTCCATGTCAGTCGTTTGTTGAGATGTAGTCCTAAGTAACGGATCTGTTCGACAGGAATAAGTGGAGTATTATTAAAGGATACTGTAGGGTAAGATGCCATTGCGACGAAGGGTAAATGTGATTTGGTGGGATTTATTGGATTTAATTTTAATCTTCCAATTTTCGCACCATTCTTCAAGGGTGGTGGGTGATATGGGATTGGAGGGTTTGGGATACAATGTTAAGATCATTCTGATAATTTAAAAATTTAATTGTTTCCCTGGCAAATGGGTACTAAAAATAATTTTTCAATAATAAATTTCCAAAAGATAATATATCGACTTTTGTTAGAAAACTCCTCATAAAAGTAGTAAAGATGTATGTTTTTTTTTATTCTTTTTTTTAATTTGTTTATACATTTTTAAAAGATGCATGGATCGATAATTTAAATTAAAATATACGTATAGACGCTTGATGTGGGATGTGGCATCACTTAAAGATACATTATTCATAGCCAAACTGGAGTAAGACAAGCCTTCAGCCAGTGGAGCGGACGGAGTGGTCGTACCTCAGGACTTCACCAGGAGAGGGGAAAATGGGACCTCTTCATTTATATGAGAGCTCTATAACCCTTTCTCTATATTCTCAACGCTATAAATGTAATCTATGGGCCTTCAAAATCAAATTAAATACTCGTTGTATGTTTGCAGTCGATCAATCATAAACATTGTACAATATTATCCAGTCGAACAAGTAAACTTCCCCGAAATTGCGAGTGGCAAGTATAATCTGTAGAATCGTTTTAAGTAGAATTTATAAAACTATTCTTACCGTTATTAGCCATTACAAAACTTGGCATCTAACATGACGAGAAAACAACTAAAATAAGGATTTTAAGATTAAAGTATTGCATCTTCGGACCTAAGAAGGGCGAATTAAAGTGGAAATTTGAATGCTGCACAACGCCGAATAGCGGATATTGCATCCGGTAAATATAATTGAAGTGATAGAATTGTCACGAATAAAATAAAATAGATGTATTGTTCTAGGATTTAGTTATGAATGAATTCCTAAATATGTCAAGCCATCAATATAAATTGATAAACGCGGAGCATTAATAAATGTCCAATGAATGAAACGTAGAGACGACACTAAATGTAGTTCAGAGAGATATAGCATCACCTTAGCAATCTCGTAACTGCAATGCACCGGTTCATTCCGAATGTAGCTGTCTACATGTAGCTGTAGCTACATACGAATGTAGCTGTCTACTACAGATGTTTGTAGATAGCGATTAATGATATCGGCATCGACTCTTGCGGGTTCGCTAAATTTGTTATTATTATTATTTTAAGACGTTTATTAAGAAAGATTAATGTAAATTTTATTAAATTCACCCTTGAATTTCTGAATTCAATTAATTAAAATTCCAAAATAAATTAACACTGAGGATATTAATGAAACTAACAGTATCTGGACCACTTACGTTTCAGCTAAGCCGGGTGTTTTAATCAATTATTGATTAAAATCAGAACAGATCCTTAAAAATATAATTTTTATTAATAAATAAAAATAACATTTTTTTCATAACAATTTAAAAAAAAAATTTAACTTTTCATATTGTAAATGACAACAATTCGTACTTTTTAATAATATGTTTCAATTATTTTTTATAATTTTCAACTTCAACACAAAAATATTATAATTCTTTTATCACATAAAAGTTTCAAAATGTTTAGAGTAACAATGAAATTATTTAAAATAATACTGAAATATTTTTTTGCCAATTACCGTCTTAAAAATTTTCACATTTGACACTATCTGAAGTAAAGTAAATCCAAATGGAAAGTTAGTTTGGAAATTTGTGAAAAATAGTAAAACCCAAAACAAAAACCAATAATCTTAATATAGATTAATCAAAATTTAATATGAAGCTTTCAGTTTAATTAAAAAGACTTGTTGATTTAATAAAATGTATTTTTAAAACAGGGTCACAAATCAGAAAAAAAAATTACTCAATTTTAAATGTTCGTCCAATGAAGACCGCACAGTTCCAGGTAGACTGACCTTACTTTGCCAGATTGCCGTTTTGAATCCGGTCAGGGCTGGTTGAATTTTTATTTGTGGCATGAAAACTCGATCTTGCCATTTTGTTTATAATAGGTTGGTAACTTTTTTTCTAATATTCCACATCGGGTTATAACAACTTGGTTAGTCCATCGTTATAATGCAAGTTTTCTTAAAAATATAACTGAAGAAAAAAAGTGTTAAGTCCGGACAAGAATAATATTTTTTTTAAAAACTAAAGTTTATGTTCAGAAATCTTTTTCCCAACTAATGAATTTGTGAAAATACATTGCTTAATGATCGGACCAATTTATCTATCATTTATGTGTTTTTTTTTTAATTTAGATAATTAATTCACAAAATTATAACGGTTCCTTTCCACCTTAAACATTGTATAAAAATCAGATGTAATCATTGTAGTAAGTCATAAATGCTGTAGCTTTTGTAAAATTAGTTTATCAAAATAGGGGCAAAATATACATATTTTTAATTAAATTTAGTCCAAGATTTAAATTCAAGGAGAATATATAATGTTGGTCACAATGTTTCTTCCACACGTTCCACATTGTCAGAAAAATGATATGCCAACTATTCTTAGGACATTTTTATACTTTGGAAAGAATGAAGAAGTCACCGGAACGTGTGTAGAAAATATCACAGAGGATATATACTTAAACATAACGGTAAAATACTACAAAACTAAGTTAGTTTAATGCTAAAAATGAATAACCTTTTACAAAATATTGTTTGAGAGTTATAAAAATATTAGAACTAACGAAAAAAATTCCTCTTAGCTCTCCTCAATTTTTTTTTTCTATGTTTCTACTGTTTCTATAGTTTAAAAAAAATAAAAATGTAATAATAAATGAACCTATTTTTTCATATTTCTTGTTAAAAAGAAACCCAGAACAGAACTGACAGTGTGTCATTTTCCAGCCTGAGAAAAAAAAAAAAAAAAAAATAGACATTTTAAAATTAACCCTTTTCCCATTTTTTGAGCGCGGAGCTCCCTGAGTGGCTACCTGTGCCCCGAGTGGCTGACAGGGGACAGGCAGAAGTGCTCCCCAGACACACGTAATGAGGGGTGCGGGCATCGATCGCCTCGACAAACATGGCCGCTTCTCCTCTCTTCGGGTCTTCGGCGCCCTCCAGGAACTTGAGGGGCGGTTGGAGTACGATGTTATTGCCCTTGGAATTAGTCAGAATACCGTATAATATCGAAATGTTATTGAAGTATAGTGAGCATATAGCGTCATTATTAAGAATGTTTAAGACAATAATATAAATTGATTCAACTAGAAACCATGATTATATTAAAGTATACATTTAAATTTTGTTTTATGCTTTATTCAAGATTAATGAAAACTGTCAATTTCGGGAATAAATAATTCCGTCAAAAAATTCATTAGCAGTATAGTTTAACTAATATATTTAAAATATTCAAGTTAGTTGTCCATTAATAGCTCTGAATAAAACTTTCAGATCTGTAAATTTTGACTTGGTCATTTGGAGAATTAATAAACAAAAAATTTATAGGATGCTACTAAAAATTATATTATTTTTTTACTCTGCTCATTTTTCTTTCTTATCTTTTAAGAGCCATTGCGGAGTTATAGTACTTCGACCCAGCCTCTTCCCAGTTCCTGTTCAGCTGCTTTATTTTAGTACTGATGTAGCCTTTATTATCTCTAATCATCTGGAAATATTCCTGATAAGTCTTTTATCTGTAGGTCTAGCTTCATTGTTATTCTTGGTTCGTTCACATCATCCATTCGATAAAACATGATTAAACCATTTAATTTGACTAATGAGAAAATTAATAGTGATAGCTGTTATATTTATTGTTTACGACTTTAAGCCTGACACTAGGACGCACCAGACTCCCCAATTTTTTTCTCTTTCTAAAACTACTTCTATCTTTTTAGTTGGTGCTTGGAAGCAGATTCTTTCCATCAAATATTCACTCGTATTCAATTGGTTGGTTAAACTTTTGAAAATAGAAGAAGAAATTTGTGAACCCCAAAATATGTTTTCTTAGATTACAAGAAAAGATCTGTGCCCATCAAGCCCGCCACTATCAAGATACAATTAGTGTTCTCAATTAAAAAGACTCCTGGATAAAATCGAAAGTTGTGAGTGAGTTTCCTATAATTTTATGCTTGAAAAAAGTCCGGATGAGGCCGGGGCTCGAACTGACAAAATCTTTGAGTTGCTAGACAGGCGCGTTGCCACGCGGTTACCGTCGCTCCTAGTGATAGAAGTAATAATGTTATACTTGGAGATGGGCTCTATTTGTATAGAGTTATTCCCTAGAAAAAAAAAATGTGTGTACACAATAAAATATCTATTTAATTTGTCTATTTTTCATGATTGTATTCCATGGATGAAATTTTAATCCCTTTCGGATCCTTTTGTTGCTAATGCTGTTTCGGATTGTTTTCACTACAGCCCTATGCCTGAAAGAGATTAATCGCAGGACTAGTTGATTCGGGTAACATGCCCTGAAAAGCATCACCCAGATTTTTCTGCTCTATAAAAGGATCGGAAGATATGCATATTTACAGACTTTTTAGCTTGTAAATGTGCATCTATCTCTACTTTACAGGGTTAAATTATGCTAGTATTGATGAGGTAGTACACCTGATTAGAGTTTGAAATTCCATTAGACATTTCCGGGACAATCTTCGCAGACTTATTTACAATGAGACCCAAGTTACGGTCCTCCTCGTTACAAAAATCTTTTCAACATTTTCTTTTTTTATTCCAATAGGACTTAGCTTTTTGAGTTAATGGTGGACATTCATTTTTTTAGTATTCCTCTATCATTTATCCTATATTTTATTTTATTTTTTTTTACATTTGATATTTTTAATTTTCATATAAAACTTGTACATGCATAAAAATCTTGATCTTTCTTTTTATTATTTATAGTTTATTTAAATTTTGTTTTATTGGAAGCTGGTCCTCTTATGATTTAAGATAAGATATATGGTTTTATTTTACGTGTTTTTTTTTAATATTTAATTGATTGATTTCTAAAATATTCATTGAAACATAATTTGCTTATATAAAATTATTTGTTTTTTTCTGTTTATTAATTATTATTGTATATTTTTTCAATGTGTTATTATTAGTGTTATTTTATCATGATTCAGTATTTAGCTGTCGTTTTTTTAATTTTTTTAAAGTTATACGTTCTACTGGAAATTTTATCCAGTATACTCTATAATTTTTCCTGGAAACCACACATTGTTCAAATTTCCCATTGAACCATAGCTACCTTAAAGCATTTCAATAGAATCCGTTATTTCCTTTCAATCAAAACCCGTCATTTCTGAGTTTCCTGTCTTGTTTTCCCCCATTTTAAATATGGCTGCCTGGTATATGGTGGACTCTGGGGTAATCTCGAATCTAAACTTAAACATCTTGTGAATTCCGCAGTACGTTTTATTTTCGGGATCACCAGAAATACGTACATAACCCATACGTACATATTACGCCGAGCTGAAGTGGCTCTATCCATCCTTCTGATGTCAGTACTTCCTAGCTTCCTTTCTATTCCAAGTAATTAGTACTCAACGCCCCTCCTATATCCTAGACAACCTGCAATTCAAATTCTCTGTCCAATCCCGTACTACTAGGTCCCGTTTATCTATCATCTACCGTCCATCTCACCGAACTGCTGAGTTTGATAAATCATTTTTTACCCCAGCTGCATATCTCTGGAACTCCATTCCCTTTAACATACGTCATGTAAAAACCCATCCCTCGTTAAAATCTCTTCTATTTAACTACCTATTGCTTCACCAATCTAATCCATTATTAAAATAATACAGATATTTTGTAATGCCTTCTTGTTTTGTTTAATCAGTTGTTTCTTAATTAATTGATTTTTTCTTTTCTGTATATAACTTATAAATAAGTTTGGCCATACTGTTTTATGGCCATAAATGTTATTATAAAATTAAAATTACCTTTGTAATTGTTCTAAAGGGACCTTTGTAATAGTCCAGAATAATAATCTATTTTTCATTTTAGTTCATTTCATTACTGGGTGAGCTTCATTTGTAATTACATCTCGTGAATGAAAAGTACTCCTCTATAATATTCATTTAAACTTAATTTGGATATATAAACATTATTGTATGATAATATATTATTTATTAATTTTTTTAAAAGTTATATGTTCTACTGGATGAGTTTCATTTGTAATTAGATCTTGTGAATGAAAAATACTCTCCTTGTTATATTTTTTTATTTTATTTCATTAAAACCAATAACAACGTTTCGGGGTTGTCACCCCATCATCAGGTATCTGCATCAAATTCTAAGAATTCATCCTATCCATGCAACACTTAATAAATATATCACAATTTCTCTTTTAAATTTAAAAACAATTACTTATTAATTAATTATATTATTGTTTCTGTTTTTCTGTGTCCCAGATAAAACAAAAAATGCTGAAGGTAGTGTATCGTCTAAGAATGAA
>NW_027114676.1:454910-459236 GCF_000696795.3 Halyomorpha halys | reverse complement strand
ATTAAATATATTTTTTAAAATTAAATTTTGTGTTCTCCTTATTAGTCTTACAATGTTAATAATAATATATTGTTGTCACTAATATAAATATTAATAATTAAAAATACCAACATAATTATAAATGAGGAGGTCTAAAATACCATTCTGAAACCAGGTTATCTTTACCATTGATAAAAGTACATTTAATTGATTTGTTTCTATAATACTTATTTAACCATAATATGAACATTATTTGTTTTGTTTTTCAATTTTACGATGATTCATTATTTAATTATTTTTAGAATGTTAATATTTGCCTGTCGCAGAGTTTGCTAACTGGTTTCGAGTTCGGACCATTTTTTAAATAAATTTTCAGCTTTTTCCGCCCTCCCTAAAACTGCACTTGCAGTGAGAACAATTTTACCTCACAAATGTGTTTCCTTATATACCCACCGAATAAATTGATAATTCCGCTAAGCAATGGATACTTCAAGATTGTTTTAATTTTCTGAGATCATACAGTTTCAATCGCTATAAGTCATAAGGTACGAAAATGGCAAAGGCCACAGAGCTACTAATTTAATGGATCGAGAATTGACGTTTGAACTGGTAATGGAGCATTATGGATGAGGTTGCGCTGTTAAATCCGCATTAGAAGGGACTTGACATGTGCCATTCTGTATAGCACTTATGGTCGCTGTAATTGATAGGACTGCTCCCTAATGCTGATACCTTGCTACCTGTCCAAGGCGCCGTGAAAAAAAAGCAAAAAGCTGCCGTTAATTAACATTTTCTGCGAAATGTTATTAAAAGGAATTGCGTGTTTCTTTGAAAAATAAAAAGGATACTGCAGCCGAAAACATAAAAATGGTATTAAGCGAATTAGTGATATAATATGATAAATACGGCTTACTGTAAATTATATAGATTTAAAGATAAAAATAATTCATGAGAAAAAAAACAAAACAAGCTACATAATATAAAACCAAAACATTATTTGTTCCTAGATCAACTTGAAACTTTTATTACTCGGGTATACTTGGACTAAATTCAGATGTTTTCATAATCATGATAAAAATAAAAGTATAAAATTGATTGCATTGAAGGCTGATAAATTATGTATTACTTGAATACATTGAAAACAATGGCTCGAAGCTATCCATCGAGACATCACTACACAACAATGAATGGCAATTTAGTTGGCAAGAGACCACATGGGAGGCCAAAAACCAGATGGATATATAGAATCAACAAAGATGCGAAAGAGCTGCATGCAGCAAACTCGAAACCGAAAGCTAATATTATCGTTTTAAAAATAATTAAATAATTAATCATCATAAAATATCAATAATAATAACACATAGAAAAAAGGCAATAATAATTAATAAACAGAGAAAAAATAAAGAATGTTTATATAAGCAAATTATGTTTAAATGAGTATTATAGAAATAAATCAATTAAATGGAAAAAAATAGAATAAAACACATAAAATAAAACTATATGTAAAACCCAATTCAAAGTGGGGGAAACAATTGAGGAAACTAAGAGTTGACAGGTTTTAAGTGAAAGGAGATAACGGATTATATTGAATACCTTTAAGGTAGCTATGGTTCGACGGGAAATTTGTGTGCTTTCCAGTAGAACGTATGACTTTAAAAAAAAACAACTAAATAATGAATCATTATAAAATATCACTAATAACATTTTGAAAAAACAAAAACAATAATAATTAATAAACAGAAAAAAAATAGTTTTTATATAAGCAAAATATTTTTAAATGAATATTACAGAAATACATCAATTAAAAAAAAATAAAACACATAAAATATAACCATATCGTAAGGTGATCAGCTTCTAATAAAACAAAATTTAAAGGAAAAACCAAAGTTAACTGGCAATTAATGTTTTTATGCATGTACAAGTTTAAACTAAAAATTAAAAACACATGTACACATGTAAAAAAAAAAAAAAAGAAAATAAGAGAATAAAGAATACAGGAATACTAAAAAAAGGAATGCCCACTAATAACTCAAAAAGCTTAGTCCTATTATATAAAAAAAAGGAAATGTTCAAAAATCATTTGTTACAAGGAGGTTCTAGGCGAGTAAGATAACTTGGTTCTCATTATAAATAGGTCTGCAAAGATTGTCCCGGTAATATTTAATGGGATTTCAAATTGTAATCAGGTGTACTATCTGACCAATACTAGCATTATTTGACACCATAGAGCAGGGGTAGAGTTCATTCTATCATTGCTGGAGAAGAGAAAGAAATGCTTTATTCATTCATGCTGCCCAAATACATCGGGTCGCCACATTACACAGCATACTGATCAATCCGTGATCGGACATATATAAATTACATGTTTTTATATGATATAATATAATAGAAAGATAACATTTTTTTCCCACAGTTTTCGTTTACTTTTCTTTTACAATTAATACCAATCTACAAACTAAATACAAGTTTTTCAATTTATTCATTTTTTTCTTTCCCTTCCATTTCACAACCCTTATTTCATTTGATCAACAAATTCCCCTTTATAACAAATATTAAAAATAATAAAGTAATAAATTAAACAACAAATAAGATATGCGGTGCATGCATGCCATACCTCCTCTGGATAATTTCCCTACTCATTAATTTCTATGCATGTGGTGGTGGATGATTCCCAGGGAGTCAAGTATTATATTCTCTGTCATCCTAGCCACGTCCTGGACATCGACTCCGAGTTCCTCCATGAAGCTCCTAGTTGTGCTGAGAATCGTTCCACGGGCTCCGAACCAGAGGCCTCTCACGTTCTCCGAAGCCCTCGCGGAACTTCTCCTTGAGGAAAGGGATACATTTATCATAGATGTTTTCGGCTCTGCGTTGCATTTGCGATAGAGGGACCCAACTTCTCTATCCTGTCCGCAGACACCTGGGGCTCCACTGGGGTGCATAATTTATATTCAATTTCAGGGCATTGGATCATTCAGAGCCCGTAAATATTTGTTTATCGTATATAAACTTATTTGCTCTCGGGGTCTCTTTGAAATGGCGTACTCCAATGCCCTGCCACCTGCAATTAGCCCATTCCTCCAGCGACCGTTGTAGAGCTTTCACACTACAATGCCCCTGATCAACGCTCAATGTATCGGTACATTCAGCGATCTCGGCTGAACGATGGAACAGTGCATCGGGTACATTTGATAGCTGGTGAGCAATGGACCAGTGTTGCAGGGAAGCCTCCCATTGGTAGCGGATCAAGCCTAGACCTCGGTACCTCCTCGGAGCATAAAATATCGCCGTGGAGTTGTTCGCAGGGAGCCTGGCTTATATATAATGGCTTTAACACTTCTGCGAATCTTTGTGTCGGTGCCATCTAGGATTTCAGGACGTAGCTTTGTGAGGGGAGCAGTTTGGAGAGGGTATCCGGGAACACATATTGGTTGACAATGTTGACCTCGGGCTTAAGCAAGCAGGATGTGACGAGCATATCCAGATTCTTATTCAACTATGTCACCGAATCCTCGTTGAACTGTAGCTCTCCCGAGAATGTGCATACTAAATATTTTATAGTGTCGTCTTCTTCCATTGTTAGGATCCTAACTCCGTTCTCGAGAAAGAGGTTCGTCGATTCCAGTTCTCTTTTATTTATGACGATGCCCACTCTCTTTTGAGGATTCAATACTCTGTACGCTATCAATAACTCTTTCCGCAGCAACCCTGTGAGGACCACACAACCTTTGTCACTATTGAGCTTATATCCATATTTACTTACAAAGTTTTGCTCACACAGGTCGCGGGAAATAAAAAAAAAATCTAACAAGGTTTAAATATTATAAAAACATTGAATATTACATAAACATCGAACTAGTAGATACCAATTTGTATCATTTAATGCATTTTTATTGAAAAAAAGATGAAAATTGATTTAATTGTTTTATAAATGCTTGAAAATTGCAGGGATGGGAGAACAATTTTTGACCCCATAAACTTAATTCACGAAATAATTTTTCTCCACTCTATTAGGAATTTAGTGTACAGGTTTTAAAAACTTAAAAATGTTCCCAAGAGCAGTTTGGACTTTTTACTTGAATTCACGTATTCACGAATCCCGACTTATATTATTATAAGAAAATTTCTTCAATTGAAAATTATTTTACATTGTTAATGATAATTACCATGTTTGGAACAGTTTATTTTCTCTAATTGATCCACTCCTTAAAAACAAAAGTATGCATATTGTAATATAGTCAAATCAGTTACATTTACTTCCACTTCACATAAAAGTCTAGAAAAAAACAAACATTAAGGTATGCACGGCCAACTTGGTTAATCGATTTCTTATTTGAAAATAAAAAT
>NW_027114676.1:444259-449026 GCF_000696795.3 Halyomorpha halys | reverse complement strand
ATTTTGCTTTTGCCAATACTTAACTTATAAATCTTAGTATATGAATTGCATGATCAAAAACCTATAATATATAATTATAACTCTACTAACTCATCTTTTTTTCACAATTGCTATTAACGGATTGTCGTTACAACCCAAAATCTATTTTTAAAGTTAAATATTAATGATTAAGTACTAAGTACAGAACAGATAACGGTCCCGTGGATTAATTATTAGACCCCTTTATTCATAATGTAGGGCGTTTCAGAAATATCATAAAATTTTATCTTTATGGAAAACTTATGCAAGCATTAAATATTACTGCCTATAAATGGAAGTTGAAAATGTTTGGTCAGATTTTTGGTTTCGACATTATCAATATTAAATTAGCTGGGGTCCGAGACATGTTTTGCATATTAATTCTTCTCCTTCGCCCCGCTGAACTAATTCAAAATCATTTGCCTTATATTCCTTCATTCACGCTTTTGTGAGAATATTAGTTTAAACTAGTATTATAAAATATCATATCGAAAACTTTGTATATGATATATACACTGTTCTTCTATAACCTGCAACATTTGCAGGTCTTGCATACGATATTACCTCAGAGGAAGAAATATAATGGAGGGGTTAATCTAGCAGGAAAAGTGATACCAAAAAGAGGGGGCCTCATGGTTGAACACCAAGGGCGTGGCATAGCAGCAGAGGAGGAGTAAGAGCCACTCACCAGTTGCTTTCTTTCTTAGTTCATATTACAATGTCAAAGCTTCCCTTTATTCTCAACATAGACATAACGTAGCATCTAGGATACGTTTAACTCCCCACTTTTTAGGTTCACCTTCTCCTTGAAGGAGAGTTAGGTGTACCACCATCGATTCGAGTTCCGCTAGATCATAAAAGTGACATCTTTTGGCACACACCATCAGAAAAATGATGTATCTTTTGATAGTAAAGTTAATTTGCTAACCTTCTTCAGTTTTCCTCCGGAAATTCTCGAATTTCCTACGTGGTCATAATATGTTCACTAATTCAGTTTTATCTATTTCCTCTGCTTCATATTTTAGCTCTTACAGTACTTTAGTGTTGATACGCCGCTGTTAATTGAGGTAACGTATTCGTTATTTAAATTAGATTTATCTATCAGTTTTTTATTTTATTTTTTTTTTACTACAGAAATAAATTTCAAGAACATTTATCAAGAAAGCAATGTTAAGACAATTAGTATGAAACCGAGGTGCCTGAGGTAAACATTGGATTTATATACGAAAAAAGGTACCCGCTTTTATAATATTGTGCTTGTAGAAGCTGTTAAACAGAGTAAATTCAAGTCAACTTGTATTATATTTGCAAAACCAAAATTTATTTATTAAAAAAATATTAAAGACAAATTCAATTCCCACCATAATAAACTGAAAATCAGACCGTTATAACAATTATTACCGTTATAAAAAAAAGTCAGGTCCAGAATCGTGGAAAAGAAGCTACATAATGGAGAAATCGTGATAAACGAGAGCATTAATATGAAGTTTTCCTGTTCATATGTATGAAAGAAGGTATATAAGCTGAAGTAGAAGGTATATGACCTGGTATATAAGCCCTTAATTATTTTTTCACTCACTTTATTTAAGCATAGCTGATATTTTATTATTTACTCCGGCCAAAAAGCGGCCTCTAAAATAAAAAAGTGATGAAGAAAAAAGAAGCTAGAGGGTAGAAGGAGCGATATCGGCTATCGATGTATCGAAGTATCGATGTTGCATGCTCCCTCTCCTAATCATATTTCTAATTCCCCTTTTAGACCCTCGCCAATTTCCTCCCCTTCTCCTAACCCCTCATCGTTATATAAAAAAAAACTTCTTCCTACATATAGACATTTTTTTGAACCCCTCTATAGGAGCTTTATAAAAATGCACAGAGTGCTTTTGCATGTCGGAAGGTAAAAAAGAATATAATAAAAGTTACTAACCGTGGCTGGTCGATTACTATCCCGGCCGGTTAAATACTAACATACGCTCCAGGAAATGTTGTACATGCTCTCATATCTTAAAACACTCTCTCTTCAGTTAATCTCTTCTTTGCCGTATAAAACAAAAAAAAAAGTATTTTTTTATATTATGCTTAAGATATTAAATTATTATTGCGGCCAGCAAGGACCACGCGAATATCATTTTCGATTCATCCTCACACCTTCCGCCTCCCTTCTACTCCAATACCCCTTCATCCTTCTGGACTGGTCCTTCTGCTCTTCCTCAATTCTGGATTCTTACTTTGTCCCTCATCTCTCCTTCTTTCTCACAAGAACCCTAACCTCTTTTAGTTTGTCCCCAAAATGCTCTCTCAGTCTTCAGTCTCAGTCGCAGTCTTCATCCGTTATTTTTAGTCTACCCAGTTACTCTTTCACTTGTTTTACGTATCCCCCTATACTTTTATAGCTGCAGACTTTGTTGAAAATTTTCTTATTTAGTCTCTCATTTTCCATTCTAACCATGTGACCGTAAAATTTCAGTCTCCTGAACCTGATGACTGTTTCCAGGTCTTCCAAATTCCTATATATTTCCTCATTGGATTTTCTCCTATACCCCTCTGGCGTTATTTTGGTTTCGTGAGTCCTTCTCAAAATTTTCTTCTCAATCTTCAGACTCTCTTCAGGCTCGGAAGGCTGACTGTTTCCATACCATCACTGGCCTTACTTCAGTGCTAAAGTGTCTTATTTTTGCATTGGAGGACAAATTTTTCTTCTTTTAGACGTTTCTGATGGTGAATTCAGTTTCTCCAGTTTGGCTATTCTCCTTTTTTATGGATGCCCTATCCGAACCGTTGCTACAGATTATCTATCCTAGGTATTTAATTTTTTTGCTCACTTTCATCTACCCATAATCTGTGTTAAACACCTTTTTGTTTTGGTGTATTATATAAAGTAAATAACCCTTATATGGGACAAAGAAAAAAATAAATAACACCCCCTTAAATTATGATGCTATACGTTTCAAGAAGCGTAAAATCCAAAAGCCAAATTAAAAAAAAATATGTATACAGTCTGCGGCCTTTTATGACACTTTGTACCAAAAATACAATTCACTCAACGTTGATCATCGGAACTCGTCATTACCGTCCGCCTTTATCACTCAATTACCAAATTTTTTAAGATGTTTTAATGATTTGTTAAAAAAAAACAAAAAAAAAACAGGCCCATTACTCATTCTTTCAACTTTTTTTTTTCATTTATCCAATACTATATTTACATTACAATCATCAACATACCTTAAATTCGAGTGTACCGATAAATAGCAAATTTCTCCACATCCGAGAGCAAAATTTGCAGAAGAAATTTAATAAGATTGATAAATGATGAACACAAACTTGACTGCAGACAAACAGACGAACAAAATTTGTTCCTTCATGACTGAAACTAAAATGCGAGTGAACTAATTATATCCTTAGATCAATATTGTTTTATAGTTTTCTCTATGAGAACAAAGCTTCCCTTTGGAAATAAAAGAGCAAAAACAAAGTTCGACACACGAGACTTAACATTTAGTTGATTCTTACTAGAAAACTGAATAGAAAATAAATATCAAAACTTATGCAAGTAACTAAACTCAACATTTTGACTGTCACAATATATGTGATCATTGCAGTAAAAATTGAGATTACAGTGAAAATTGATTTTGCAGTGCAATCTGACTTTATTGGTTAGGGACTGGGTAGTTGCGAGTTTAAAAACCTTTTTGAGGTGATGGAAACATGATAAAAATTTCTTGAGAACTAAGTTGCATGGATTAACTTTAATGAGTTTATATAAGTTCAGATTCATCTCAAGTTTTAGTTTAATGAGTGGAAAATTAAGGTCATTAGAATCATCATCTGACTAAAATTGTGCATGACTGGAAATATTTACTCTGTCCGTTTGTGGAATTCGGTAGTTTCCGAAATAAATAGGTCTCATCGAATTTCGCGTGCCATATTTAAAGAATAAAATATAACCAATTTAGCATATTTATTTGTTGTTTGTTTATTACGTGCCAATTAAAAACGAAAAAAAAAATTATAAAACTGTTTTATTCGGAATAATTATTTCATCAGGGATAATGATCCATTATTTTCCAGAGGGATTATATAGAAGCTCAGGGGCCGGCTTTCTAATTTAGGGGAGGTTCGGCTGCCTCGTTACTTATTGATGCCTTCGGAGCTGTAATTATTGATTGGCAACCGGGTTGATGGACAACTAAATATCGAAAGGTCTCTCATTAAGGGTTCATAGAGGCTTTGACGAGGGTCAGTCATTCACTTCGTGTGCCACTCGAATCCTGACAGTTTCCGATGAAATCGTACGAGTCGATGGGATCAACCGAAACAGACAACTACACTAAGCAAATCACAACAAGAGGGTGAATCGAAGCATTACTCGCTCTCTCTCTAGCTAGATACTTAATGAGCTAGCTGAAAACTGTTAGTGCGATGGTCAATCCATGTTTAGCCTGAGGTCGAAAAATAATTTAGCTGGAATTAAAGAGTAAGATTCAAGGTACAGTGCGGATAAATAAAAAAATAAATTGTTTTAATGCACTACATTGAATTATATAGTTAACCTCCATACTAAAACAAACATTTTTGCGTTAGTCTCATAAGATCGTCAGATATAGCCGAAAATAAAATAGAGTATTGAAATACACTGTTTAATGTATGTCAACAATGATTTGGCCTTAAGGATAAGAAGAATGATATAAAAAATAATATCAATCAAAAGAATGACTGTAGCAGATTATAAAGAGGGAATAGGGAATATAT